>NC_064641.1:207358058-207658513 GCF_023864345.2 Schistocerca serialis cubense
CCTGAATTGGACAATGTGTCTTTGTTATTTAGATGACATTATAGTGTTCTCAGAGACATTTGATGAACATATAAAAAGACTGAGGGCCATTCTTATGTGTCTCCAAGAAGGCGGACTGAAACTTAATCCAAGAAAGTGTCTCTTTGGAGCAAAAGAAATCAAAATACTTGGACACCTTGTGTCAAACGAAGGTGTGCGGCAAGACCCAGAAAAGGTGAGATCTATAATGGAATTTCCTATTCCTAAAAGTATTAGAGATGTGAGAAGCTTCCTCGTATTATGTTCTTATACGTTCATTTTATCAAAGACTTTTGTATCAAAGCGAGGCCACTCCAAGAGTTGTTAAGAGCAGATGCTAAATTTATCTAGGGTGGTGCTCAACAAGATTCCTTTGATGTGCTGCGAAAAGCTCTGATGACTGACCCTGTACTTGGTCTGTATGATGAGAGAACGCCTACAGAACTACACACAAATGCCAGCGGGTATAGGATCGGTGCTGTTCTGGTGCAAATTTCGGATGGTAAAGAGAAGTTTGTAGCCTATGCTTCTAGGACACTTACAATAGCCAACTACAGAAAGAGACTATCCTGCTGTGATCTGGGCCATGTGCAAATTTCGACAGTATCTCTATGGAAGGCCATTCTCAGTTGTTACAGACCATCATTCACTTTGTTGGTTGACAGGTCTTAAGGATTCAACCGGACAACTTGCCAGGTGGGCACTACGTCTTCAAAGAGTATGACATTACCATAGTGTACAAAAGTGGGAGAAAACACCAAGATGCTGAGTGTATCTCAAGATACCCTGTGCAAGACCATCAAGACTTTGATGAAGATAGTGACTGTCTTGCTCCACTCCAGGATCTTTCTGCTGAGCAGAGGGAGGTCGCCAAGATATCTCATATTATGCTTGCCTTAAATCGGTCAGAGGATGTGAAAGGACAGTTTAAGGTAGTTAATGGATTACTTTGCAAGAAAAACTTTGATCCATTTGGAAAGAGGTGGCTACCAGTGATTCCTAAACACATGTGCTTAGATGTTCTACAGAAATTCCATGACACACCTGAGGCCAGACATTTAGGATTTATTAAGATATACGGTAGAATCCGCAAGAGATTTTTCTGGCCAGGTTTATTGAGGAGTGTCTGTCACTATGTGTCGCACTGTCAAGAGTGCCAGAGGAGAAAGGCAGTTCCTCAGAAACCACCTGGTCGACTCATACCAATTCCACCAGCCAAAACACCTTTCCAGCATGTTGGGATTGACCTCCTCGGACAATTTCCAACGTCTGCTAGTGGCAATAGATGGATTATTGTGTGCACTGATTATCTGACACGTTATGCCATTACAAAAGCCGTGAAAACAGCCAAAGCATCTGATGTAGCCAAATTCATTGTGGAAGACATTGTATGAAAACACGGTGCCCCAAGGTCATTAATTATGGATCGAGGAAAAGTTTTTCAATTGACTCTTGGGACAGAGATAAACTGCCGTCAGTGCAACATTACTCATCACATGATGACTGCGTACCATCCGCAAGCTAATGGGCTTAGTGAACACCTTAATAAGACCTTGGCTGACATGCTATCAGTGTTCGTCAGTGTTGAGCAGAGCAACTGGTGCTACCTTTCGTGATGTTTGCCTACAACACCACCAAACAAGACACCACAGGATTTACACCATTTTTCCTGGTGCATGGGCATGATGCGACTACAATGATGGACACTGTGTTTCCGTTACATCCTGATGACATGGACAACGACTACATCAGCCAGGTGTTAACCACAGCTGAGGAAGCTCAGCAGTTAGCTCGACTCCTCATGCTGCAGGCTCAAGAAAATGATCGCTGAAGGTATGACGTGCAACTGGTGAGCTCGTCTGGATCTTCACTCCTGTTCGGAAGGTTGGTCTCTCTGAGAAGCTCCTCAGGCGCTACTTTGGACTTTATGAAATTGTAAGACTGTTGTCTGATGTTACTTATGAAGTTGAAGATTTTGACCCCGACACAAGATGACAATAGATCAGAGATACAGCCCACATCCTTTGAATGAAGACCTATAAGGATCCTGCAACCCAGGGTAAATTTGAAGCTCCAGTGAGAGGCAACAAGCGGAAAGGAGACGAAGAGCATAGTGGCAAAAGAAGTTCTAAGAAGATCACTGCCAGGGTTAGAATCAGTCATCAGGAGTGATGCAGGACTGATTGCTTGTTCCTGGTCTAGGAGGACATAACACCGAGACGCTGTTCTCTTAAGGAGGGAGCAATGTTGCAGAAGAAGCTGAGTAACACCATGGTTTAGTGGTTATGATACTAAACTGTTGTATGGAGGATCGTGAGTTCAAAATCCACCTGGACCGTACAATTTTAATTTCTATATTCAGTTTGAGTACATTCTTGAAGTATCCACAAATGTCAAGAATCATTGTACTGGAATGTTCTGTAGCCATATATATACTGTATTTTGTGGCCAGAGGCAGTTCACTCCGTGCTCTTGTACGTGAAAGTGCTGAATAAACATTCATTAAGTGAAGATAGTGTTCATCATTGATCTAATTGTACCTTCTTCTATGTGATAATATTAATTACTGCGTGAAAGTTAAGAATGTACAGGTTTACAGAATAACAAATGAAGGTACTCAAGAGTGGGCATTACCTGCTGTTAGTTGTGCATCAAGTGTGTATTTATGCGCAATGGAAGCAGCTGCTCACACAGACCATACAGCTAATAGGCATATTCACAATTACAGAATCAAGAAGATATTAGGCATCATAATTTAACAAAGCACATCACAATACATGTTAAAATAGGCATTTTGAAAGTAACCTGCCTCTTATCTTCCTGATTTCCATGACACAAAATTATTATCTCATCAGTGTATCTTTTATAATACAGCATTCTGTACTTAAAAGATGCACCTTTTTGGATCTGAAGATGACATGCAACAAAAGTCAAAACTAACAATCAGAATAAACATAAAAAGTGACCCAAATGATGTCTGTCTTTCTTAAGTAAGTTAAAAGTAGTCACACATTCCACTCAGCTAACATGTCTTCAGTTATGATACAACTAACTGTTAAAAAATACATTTGTGTCTGTAGATACAAAGCTTATTCCGGCTAATAAAGAAGTGTCTATTAAACTGTAGGCTTAGACAGGTAAAAGGAAAATTCCATCGTAAATAATGGAAACTATACATTTTAGACGAGATGAGGATGTCAGTACACATATTTTGTACCTGAAAAAATGATTTGACATAATATTTTTACCAGAAAATTGTCCTAATTGTGTCTTGGTGGGCACAATTTTCTCTTTTTGAAGTAACTATAACACTTTCACATATAGTTAATTTTTGTCCAAAAAGTTAATTGACTGTGCAACGAGGAACTAACATATTACCATTTAATGAAATTTGACAAATTTAAGGATGCTGCCATTAAATTTTATAACATACATGTCAGATTAAAAGGAAAGCAAGCAGGCTTAAGTTTTATTAAACCTTCAAATGGATTCATTACAATCTGATGGCCTGTAAAGTGCATAATTTTTCAAGTCTGTTTTTATCATTATTCATGATGGAGAATTTATTCTGTCATAAATTTTCATTTTCTTTCATCTGCTTACTAAATATCAGCTGTGTTTCTAACATTTCATTGAGTGATTATGGTCAAGATTAAATCATACAAATAATCAGCTTGTGTTCTTCTCATACTATTTTTTGCAGACAGAAAAATTCAAAAACTTTTTTAATTTTTCTTCACTGCATGGCAGCTCTGCCAGTTGTTAGCTTTCCCCTTTTTATGCATGCTGCAACTGTATCTTCATTAGTCTGTCTGTATTAGCTAGATTAGAAGTTCAATGTTATGTGTCTGTTGCTTAAGATCTTTTTATTTATAAACAAGAATTTTGGACTTTGAGAAAGCCAATGGTGTTGTAATTATATTGGCCTCAAATGAGATTTAGTGGACAATTTTTATGAGTGTACTTCATTGTGTTTATACATGGAATGACTGAAGTAAAATTACTAAGTATACAATCTTTGATTTTTTTAAATTCTTATTTTACTTAGAAAGTTTTTGCATGTAAGCTACATATTAGAAGTTTCTTGTGTAAGTAGATCTGTGGGATAGTTACTTTGAGTTAACATTTGTAAAATGATTTAGATTATCTACAATAAACCACAAGCTTCATCATTGCAGAAGGATGCACTTTTTAGAAGAACACTTCCTTAGGAAAGAAAAGTATTGTCAGTGGTTAACAAATTAGGATGAAAGTATTTCCTCAGAAATATTACCAACTTTCTTGTAGTATTTTGTTTTGGGAATTTCAACCTACTCGCATTACTTAAAATTTAATACATCTCCAATTCTCAGTTACTTTGCTAGACATGATACTTCAGCATTAAGTCATCATGGAATCAGCAGATGAATCTGATGCTAAACTGGGAGTTTCCATTTAACAACTGTCAAAAAGTGCCAGGCAAAATGCCCTGTCCGCTGATGGCCATTGGCTCTATTGAGTAGTAATATTTGCCATTGTGGATGCTGCCTGTTTGTGGACCTGACATTATGTTAAGGATTTGCTGTTATTATCCTGATTCATAATTAGCATCACAGCATATCAATACGATGTTGGTGTTATGAAGAGGGAGAATTTTCAAATTTTGTCTGGTAATCTTGATGTATATTTTCCAGGTTTTCTGTAAATAATTTAAGGTGAATACCATGTTATTTCTGAGTGATTTTTCCTGTAATCATACTGCGATATGACATCCAAATACCTTGAGCAACTTACAGACATGTTGTACTTGAAGCCAGGCTTACTCATTTTCAAAAACTGAAATATAGTGTCTGTTGTGTAGTAATATTTTACATGTATCTTCTGATCAGTAAAGAGTCACACCACGGGTTTACTCTATTCTTCACAGAAGGCTATACAAATTATGATATGCAAAATCCCTTACACTTTCTTCGAAACTAGTCAAAATAAATGTGAAAGGGGGTGAGGAATTTTAAATTGCGTCACATAATATTATGAAGATATGAATATAACAGCAAATATTAAACATTTCACATATTAAATGCATCCCCCAGTCCCCCTCAGTATTTGTATTGTGTAGACTCTGCAAGTGATAATTTGAAACAGCATTGCAAGTTAGACATTATCATATACAATTCTTCAGCAGTTCTTGCCATATATCAGTAAGAAAAAGTACTCAGTTGAATGGCCAGATCATTGCAGGAAACATGCACAATATTTTGACAGCTGACTGAGCTGTTACCATCAAATTGTTGATGGACTGATATCAGGATGCAGGAGCTCTTTTAATTTACACTATTCAACATCTACCCTCACACATGTTAGTGAAGCTGGCATTCTTTCCTAGGATCACATCTTGGCACTATGCTGAACTCACTGTTGTTCTGTTAGATATTCTCAGTATTCCTATGCCTGTCTTGTTGGTTGACCTTTACTTTATGAGTCCTATTTTCCATTAAGATTTCAGTATGTGACAGGATACAAGCCCTCTGCATATATCTGAAGAAACCTCTCCTCTGTGCTAGATGGTGGTAACTGTCAGCATCCGGATACATGACTGCATTGTTGGATTTACAGTAAACACTTAGTCCGTCTTGCTTTCAGGCTGCCCATCACATTCAGAAATGGATGTTTTCTTTCAGTTTCCACCATGAGAGCCATGTTGGGACACATTTAAGGTAGATGTTCTAGGAAATCACTAAATTTTCTCTCATATCTGGCCAGATAAAAAATATGTTCTTTTGTAATGTCACAAAATTATTGACATTATCATTCATACTCCTCCCACTAGTGGAATCAGAGGTAATGTCTAATTTGATTATATTTTGTTTAATGGATTATTCCTTACTGTATTATATCCCAAAAGAATTTGGTTCTGATTGGTTGGTTTGTGTGTGTGGAGGGGGCAGAGTGTGCATATGTGTGTGTGTGTATGTGTGTGTGTGTGTGTGTGTGTGTGTGCATTGTATGAGGTGAATGAGCACTGCAACTGATTGGGATCCATCCACCATGTAATATATATAGTGGCCACTTTTGCGCCTGCCACACAGGCAAAATATATTCAGAGGATGAGCTTCATGACACCCCATAATACTGTTCTTTTTTTTGCAACAAATTACTGTTAATTTTTTTTTAGATTGATTGGAAAATTTATAAAAAAGTAATAAGTCTCGTACATCAGTGCAGATGATAAAAACATAATATAAATGTAAAAATTTGCTATATATCAGCAAAGATAACTGGACTGCAATTTTTATTGCAACAGATAAAAAAGCATAATTACCTATTGTAATTACATGATTTTAACTGTCTTTTTTCAAATGGAGCCTGGTATTTGAAAGAAAATCACAGAAAAGAACACCATTATAAAAAGGCAAAAGTCTCGAGTTCGAGTCTTGGTCTGGCACACAGTTTTAAACTCCCAGGAAGTTTCATATCAGCACACACTCCACTGCAGAGCAAAAATCTCATTCCGGGAACACCATTATACCTTACATGGAGAAAAAAGCATTTACCCCCTTGCGACTAATTTTGGTTGGTTGGTTGGAGCTTATGGATGCTCAATAACAAGGTTATCAGTGATTAATTTTGGGGCTCCCCTTGAAGTGTGTGCTACTCATGTTTAGTTCATTTACAACATAGACAATATGTTTTCAATCTGACCACATGGGAGAGACAAATTAGGAGATTACCTATATCTGAATTCAATAAACCATGACATAGCTCTCTCAGCACAAGAGTGCACTAAATTCAGATTCTTCCATTGCTGCTGTGTGGAAATATTTCATACTTATAAATTAAGACACACTGTGAATGTTTTAAAGTAATTTATCATTTTACCAGAATTTTTGCTTTTATAGCACTCATCAGGCAGTTACTGAGCTTGTTCCTCTTTCTTAGTGTTTGTCCTGCATGCTTGTGGGAGTCTGCTGTTTTGATTCTCTTGTGCCATTTTATTTGATCTTGTTCTTGATCAGGGTGCAGGCCTGAGCTCTTGCGATCTTTGTGCAGAGTGCCAAGTCATCACTACCTAGGTCATTCTCTTGGCCATTTACCATTTACTCTCAAACTAAAGAATGCTACTCACCATAAAGGAGACACAGTGAGTTGCAGCATGTCACAATGAAAAGACTGTTCCACATTGAGCTTTCAGCCAAAGCATTCTTCAGAAAAGAAAAGAAAACACATATGCATTCGCACAACCAAGTGCACCTCACACACGGATGCCTTCTGCCTCCAGCTTGCTGTTTGGTATGGAGTGTTGTCACATCGAATGCAAGCAGCCATCTGGAGTGGAGCAGGAAGGGGGGTAGACAGCAGATGTGGGTGGGAGATGGAGGGCAGAGGAGGCAATGCTGCCTGGTAGAACATGAAGGGTTAGATGATAGCCAGTTGAAGCTGGAAGGTGCAATTTCCAGTCAATGCTGGAAGGTGCAATTTTGGGATGCTGTGTTGTGGGTGGGTGGGATTGGGGAATGGTAAGGAAAGAAACAGAGAAAGGGAAAAGACTGGCTGGTGCACAGGCATAGAGTTGAGCACAATGTAGATGATGGAATGTAAACTGGTAGGAAGTGATAGGACACAGAGGTGGAAACAGTAGCATTTAGTAGGTTACCATAGGTACCATAGGGCAGGATGATTTCACGAATAGTGAACATATAGTAAGGATAACTCTCATCTGTGCAGTTCAGGAAAGATGGTGGTGGTGTGGAAAATCCAGATGGCCTCCAAAAAGCAGTGTAATGATTGCAGCAGAGCAGGTGTATAATGTGGTTGCTTTCACAATGTCTTAGCCTCTGATGGGACAGGATAAGGCTGTGACAGGACTGGAATAGGAAGTGCTGTGGGTGTGAATTGGGAAGGTCTTGCACTGGGTATTTTCACAGGGATATAATCCCTGTGGCAAGGTCTCAGGATTGGGAGTGGCATGGAGATGGACTAGGATGTTTTGGAGGTTGGGTGAGTGACAGAACACAAATTTAGGAGGGGTAGGAAGGATCTTGGATACGATATCTCTCATTTCAGTGTGTGCTGATAGATACTTAAAAGCCCTGACAAAGGATTTGGTTCAGTTTGTTGAGTCCAGGTTGATGAAGGGAATGCTCTTGTGCAGCTGAATCTTGGGGGTGGTGTGAGGTTTGGGGCTGTGTGGGGAGAAGGCACATGAAATTTGTTTGCACACTGTGTTTGGGGGATACTGCCTGTCTGTAAAGGCCTTTGTGAGAACTTCACCATATTGGGTAAAGGAATTCTTGTCACTGCAGATGTGCCATCCCCAGGTAGCCAGGCTGTATGGGAGAGCTTTTTTGGTGTGGAAGGGTTGGCAGCTATTGAACTGCAGGGACTAATGCTGGTTGGTGGGTTTACGAGGGGCGTTTGAAAAGTCCATGCAAAAATAAAAACTACTTACTTGTTTGGGGTAAACCTTTTTTTATTTTTTGACATAGTCTCCTTTTAGACTTATACACTTTGTCCAATGCTGTTCTAATACATTGATCCATTCCGAATCATAGGAATTGTCCAAGTCAGCAAAATAGCTATTAATTGCTGCAATCACCTCCTCTTTTGAATAAAATCTTTGTCCCACCAGCCATTTCTTCAAATTGGGGAACAAATAGTAGTCTGAGGGAGCCAAGTCTGGAGAATAGGGGGGATGTGAAACGAGTTAGAATCCTATTTCCATTAATTTTGCAACTACAACTGCTGAGGTGTGTGCAGGTGCATCGTCATGATGGAAAAGGACTTTTTTGCGGTCCAATTGCTGGTGTTTTTCTTGCAGTTTGGTTCTCAAACAGCCCAATAACAATAAATAATATGCACCTGTAATCGTTTAACTTTTTCCAGATAGTCTATGAGGATTATCCCATGTGAATCCCAAAAGACAGTCGCCATAATCTTTCCAGCCAAAGGAATGGTCTTCACCTTTTTTGGTGCAGATGTTCCCTTGTTAACCCATTGTTTAGATTGTTGTTTGGTCTCAGGAGTATAGTAATGTATCAATCTTTCATCCACAGTGGCGAAACAATGCTTAACGTCCTGTGGATTCTTCCTGAACAGCTGCAAATAATCCTTGTAACACTTCACAAGATTCCGTTTTTGGTCAAGCGTGAACAATCGTGGAACCCATCTTGTGGATAGCTTTTTCATGTCCAAATGTTTATGCAAAATATTACGTACCCATTCATTCAAGATGCCCACAGCACTATCAATCTCATGCACCTTAACTCTTCTGTCACCCATCACCATATCATGGATTTTATCAATGATTTCTGGAGTCGTAACCTCCGCAGGGTGTCCAGAGCGTTCAGCAAACTTGTGCTCATATGACAAATCCGAAAATTTTGTAACTACTTATAAACTGTTCTAATTGAATGTGCAGAGTCACCGTAATGTTTATCAAGCTTCTCTTTAGTCTTCTGAGGCATTTTGCCTTTCATAAAGTAATATTTAATCACCACATGATGTTCTTTTTCGTCCATTTTTTGATTCACATGAATGCCAAACACAAAGAAATAGACCAATATGGCAGAAACTTGGTGTTCGTTCTTTTCAAAGATGCTACTAACTAAACATAACCTCGATACATGCTCGTGGTGCCATCTCATGGACTTTGCATGGACTTTTCAAATGCCCCTCGTAATGCGGACAAAAATGTGGATGGAACCATCAGAGAGGAAGAGGTTAATATCCAGGAAGGAGGCACACTGGGTTGATGAAAACCAGGTGAAGTCAGTGGGAGAAAAGGTATTGGGGTTGTGAAGGAATGAGGATTGGGTATGGTGGCCCTGAGTCCAGATCATAAAGATATCATCAGTGAACCTGAACCAGACCAGGGTTTACGGGGCATGGAAGAAAGATGGCCCATAAACAGTTTAGCATTGGAGGGTGCCATATGGCTGGCAATGGTTGTGCCACAGATTTATTTGTATATGTTCCCTCCAAAGGAAAAGTAGTTGTGTGTATTGGAACACCTTCAAGCTGTCTCTCTACCATTCCACTCTTGAACGGTGTGTGGGAAAAACGAGCACTTACATTTTTCTGTGCGAGCCCTGATTTCTCGTATTTTATCATGTTGATCATCTCTCCCTATGCAGGTGGGTGCCAACAGAATGTTTTTGCCATTGGAGAAGAAAACAGGTGATTGAAATTTCATGAGAAGATCCCATTGCAATGAAAAATGCCTTTGTTTTAATGATTGCCACTCCAATTCACATATCATGTCTGTGGCACTACCTCCCCTACTTCGCAATAATACAAAACAAGCTGCCCTTCTTTGTACTTCTTTGATATCATCTGTCAGTCCCATCTGATGTGGGTCCCACATCACACAACAATACTCCAGAATATGGTGGACAAGCGTGGTGGAAGCAGTCTCTTTAGTAGACCTGTTGCACCTTCTAAGTGTTCTGTCAATGAATTGCAGTCTTTTGTTGGCTCTACCCATAACATTATCTATGAGATCATTCCAATTTAGGGTATTTGAAATTGTAATCCCTAAGTATTTAGTTGAATTTGCAGCCTTCAGATTTCTGTGACTTATCGCATAATCAAAATTTAGTGGATTGCTTTTAGTACTCATGTGAATAACTTCACACTTTTCTTTATTCAGGGCCAATTGCCACTTTTTGCACCATATAGATATCTTATCTAAATCATTTTGCAATTCGCTTTGGTCATCTGATGACTTTACGAGATGGTAAATGACAGCATCATCTGCAAACAATCTAAGACAGCTGCTGAGATTGTCTCCTATGCCGTTAATATAGATCAGGAACAATAGAGGGCCTATAATACTTCCTTGGGGAATGCCGGATATTATTTCTGTTTTACTTGTCGACTTTCCATCTGTTACTACAAACTATGGCTTTTCTGACAGGAAATCATGAATCCAGTCGCACAACTGAGGTGATATTATAAAGGCATGCAGTTTGGTTAGAAGGCGCTTGTGAGGAATGGTGCCAAAAGCCTTCTGGAAATCTAAAAATATGGGAGCAAGTTGTCATCCCCTGTTGATAGCTCTCAGTACTTTATGAGTAGAAAGAGCTAGTTGTGTTTCACAAGAATGTTATTTTCTGAATCTGTGCTGACTATGTTTCAATAAATCGTTTTCTTCGAGGTACTTCATAATGTACAAGTACAGTATATGTTCCAAAACCCTACTGCAAATCGACATTAGTGGACAGATTACTCCTACTTCCCTTTTTTAATGTTGGTGTGATTTGAGCAATTTTCCAGTCTTTAGGTAACGGATCTTTCTGTGAGCGAGTGGTTGTATATAATTACTAAAAATGGAGCTATTGTATCAGCATACTCTGAGAGGACCCTGTGACTGGTATACAATCTGGACCGGAGGCCCTGCTTCTATTAAGTGATTTAAGCTGCTTTGCAACAACAAGGATATCTATTTCTATGTTTCTCATCTTGGCAGTTGTTCTTGATTTGAATTCAGGAATATTTACTTTGTCTTCTTTGGTGAAGGAGTTTTGGAAAAACATGTTTAAGAACTCTGCTTTAGTGGCACTGTCATCAGTGACTTCATCGTTGTTATCGCGCAGTGAAGGTATTGACTACTTCTTGCCACTGGTGTGCTTTATGTATGAACAGAATCTCTTTGGATTTTCTGCCAGATTTTGAGACAGAGTTTTGTTGTGGAAATTATTGAAATCATTTCACATTGAAGTACACACTGTATTTTGAACTTCTGCAAAACTTTGTCAGTCTTGGGGATTTTGCATTCTTTTAAATTTGGCATGCTTTTTTCACTGCTTCTGCAACAGTGGTCTGACCTGTTTTCTGTACCATGGGGGATCAGTACCATCACTTATTAATTTATGTGGTATATATCTCACAATTGTTGTCGTTACTATCTCTTTGAAATCATTCCACAAGTTTTCTATGCTACCATGATCAAATTGGAAGGAGTGCAGACTGTCTCTTAAAAAGGCGTTAAGAGCATTTTTATGAGCTTTTATAAATACATATACTTTCCGTTTCTTTTTTATTGCTGTAGGAGTTACAATATTCAGCCTAGCAGCTACTGTCTTGTGGTCACTAATCCCTGTATTCACCATGATACTCACTGTTTGTCCAAGGTTATTTTTTGCTAAGAGGTCGGGTATGCTTTTTCAACCATTTATGCTTCAAGTGGGATCATGAACTAATTGCTCAAAATAATTTTCTGAGAAAGCATTCAGTACAATTTTGGATGACTTATTATGCCTGCCACTGGCTTTAAACGTATAATTTTTCCAGCATATTGAGAGTAGGTTAAAGTCACCACTGACTATAATTGTATGAGTGTTGAACCTATTTGAAATGAGACTCAAGTTTTCTGTGAACTGTTCAGCAACTATATCTCCTGAGTTGGGGGTTGGTAAAACGACGAAATTAATAATTTAGTCCAATTGTCAAGTATAACCTCTACCCATACTACTTCGCAGGAATTGTCTACTTCAATTTCACTACAAAGCAAACTACTTCTAACAGCAATAAATACTCCACCACCACTGTATTTAATCTATCCTTTCTGAACACTGTTAGATAGTTAGAAAAATATCTGCTGATCTTATTTCTGGCTTTAGCCAGATTTCTGTATCTATAACTATTTTAGCATCAGTGCTTTCTATTAGGGCTTGGAGCTCTGGTTCTTTCCCAGCACAGCAATGACAATTTACAACTACAATACCGATCGTTTCTACAACTAACTTACTGTGTTTTACCCGCCCCTTTTAGATGGATGCCTTTTCTGTGGTTCCCTGAGGCCCCCTAACCTAAAAAAAAAAACTGCCCAGTCCCTTCCATACTGTCCCTGCTACCCATGTAGCCGTTTGCCTTGAGTAATGGACTCCTGACCTATTAAGCGGAATGCGGAAACCCATTACCCGATGTGGCAAGTCAAGGAATCTGCAGACTACACGGTCACAGAACCACCTGAGCCTCTGGTTCAGACCCTCCATTCGACTCTGCACCAAAGGACCACAGTCAGTTCTATCGACAATGCTACAGACGGTGAGCTCCACCTTAATCTCACAAGCAAGACTGCAGTTTTACCGTTTCTGCTAGCCGCCCAAAACCAGAGAGAATATCCTCCGATCCAAAGGAACATATGTCACTGGTACCGAGATGAGCCACCACCTGCAGTTGGCTGCACCCTATACCCTTCATGGCATCCGGAAGCAGCCTTTCCACACCCCGAATGACTTTCCCCGGCATGCACACGAAATGCGCACTGGCTTCCTTCCCCTCCTTGGCAGCCATGTTCCTAAGGGGCCCCATTACATGCCTAATGTTGGAGCTCCTAAATACCAGCAAACCCACCCTCTGTGAACACCCAGACCTTGTGGGCTGAGAAGCTTCCTCTGGAACAGGGTGGACAACTGCTTCTGGCTCAGAGACATCGTCAGCCACAGATAATGCCTGAAGCCTGTTTGTCAAACGAACCAGGGAGGCCCTACGATTGGCCCCTTGGAAAGTTTTTTTGCTGCCTGCCAGACTTTGGAATGATCTCCCACTTGACCACGGGTGAGGGGTCAACCTCAGTAGAGGCAGTACCCAGGACGACCACAGCAGTGGACTGAACGGGGGCACATGGGACATGCTCGACGTCTCTCGCATCCCCGCGTCCGATCCCCCACAGTGATGCCCCTTGGCAGCAGCCTCAAGCTATGTGATGGAAGCCAACACAGCCTGGAGCTGTGAGCGACGTATTGCCAACTCAGCTTGCATCTGTACACAGTAATCACAGTTCCTATCCATTACTGCAGTCGCTCCCGTTTGAAGCGTAAAAATATACAACGAATGAATGGTGTACTTGGCTTATTAGCAGCAGGAATTCGAAGTGCTCTCTCACTAATAGTCTAAATGACACTGAGCTACACTAACCAAAACAAACAAAAACCCTGTACGATCCGAAGGTCGATATCAATGGTGGTATGGTACACTACACTGTTATTAAAATAAAAGCTTGTGCATAGTAAGCACTTGAACAAGCAAGAAATTACAAAAATAATCTAGTAACTACACAGCTATCTGTAAATAAATAAGTTGCTCCTGCTGGAAGCTTGTAAAAATATACAACAAACGAATGGAGTATTCGCCTTCTTAGCACCAGGAACATGAGGTGCTCTGTCACTGACGGTCTTCATTAAGTTTCATCATCTAAAACTAAATTTCAAAAGCATGCCTAATTGTTTATTAATCTAAAGAGCTTCTGGGACTTTCAACCATCATACTTTTGCTTACTGGAGTTGATTTTTATTTATAATATAATATTAATGAGCACTATTGTCGTTTTCAAATTGCAATTTGTTATCAAAGAACTGCAAAAGAGCATAAATGTATTCTGGTCACTTACATACTTGTGTACAGGAAAACTTGAGAATTCACAATACATATTAGCTTTGATATGTATGACTGTTAGTGGCTGGTTGTAGAATTGTGGAAAATATTGTTTCCTGTGATCTAGAAATCTGTCACACCAGCCAGCATTTTCATATGAACCATATGCACAGCACACATTTCTGTAATCAGTTGCTGATAAAAATGTGTAACAAGATGTTACCAAATCAGATTTTTATCAACATTATTTAAATTTTTTCAGATCCATCTTTGCAACTATTAAAAATGTATGGTTATTTTAAATCTAGTAAGGAAAGTTCTGGCAGAATGTAAATACCTTAGGAGCAAAGGAGATCACTCGCTGAATAGAAGAAGTGTTGAATTGTCAAAAAACACACACACAGAGGAGCACAAGTGCACATGCATGCTCATGAACATGGATGAACCAGTGCCCCTACATTGTGCCAGCTGGAGACACAATGGCAAGATTGCACTTCAATGGCTAAACTAGGTTGTTGGAGTAGAGGTTGTGTCAGATGTGGTGGGCAGGTAGAGAAGCAGGAAGCAAGAAGAAGCGTTAGGATAGTGTAGGTAGCAACTTGGATTGAGGGATCAGGTTTTCTGGCTGGGAATATGGCAGGGAGGGGTGGAAGGTGTGTGGCCTAGGAATATGGTACACAGGTATATGAGCATGTGGGTTATGGTGCATGATGAAAGTGACTTGAGATGTGGATTGGAAGAGGGTGACATGACAAGAGGTCATTGGGGATAGGGCATAGGGACAGTAGCTTCACAGTGATAACTGTTAACCTACTTCCCCACACTGCCTACCGAACAGTTTCTCATTCCTTTGCCCTATCACTCCATACCAGTCCATATCTCCAAGACACCTCCATTATGTGCTGGTTACCCTCTGCTCTGGTACCCTTATATCACATGCCTAGCCCATGCACCTGCCACTCCTCCCTCCCACATTCCTCAGCAAACCTTCTGACACCCTCCAAGCTGCTAGCTACTCACCCCAACCCCTCTTCCTTCTTCCTGCCTCTCCCCTACCCACCCCACCTGACACAACCCTCACCTTACTTCAGTCCTCCTGCAGAAATGCAGATGTAGCATTGAGTGTCAAGCCTGCACTATTTATGGCCGCAGGTGTGTGTGTGTGTGTGTGTGTGTGTGTGCATACGAGCGTGCGTGTGTGTGTGAGAGAGAGAGACTGTCAACGACACAACACTTCTGCTGTTTCGTGAGATGTCTCCTTTATTCCTAAAGTATTTATATTTATTTTAATACACACTTTCCATGTTTTCATTTAAAACATTGTTATCAGTATTTTTTGTTGGGTTTCTGTTTACATCTAGAAATATGTCTTCATGCACATTTTCCAGGTAATCCTGTGATTGACACTGGTGTTTTTGGACTCATTTCCTTTTGACTTATAGCAGTACACATTTGTTGATGTAAACCACAACAAAATACTGTATAGCAACTATGTACACTAAAGCCACACAAATGAGGAATTTTGCCAATGCATATACTCAGAAAGATATTGCCTTCAGAATATTGTAGAATTTGTGAAAAGCTGTATTCTGCCCATTAAATTAAATGATAGTCAGTTTATAGAATATTAGTCAATAATTTAATGATAATTTGTCATTTCTTCACTCTTTATGTGCCTGGTGCATGCAATTGTAATGTATGTATCAACAAATTTTGAGATGCACATAATTTTATGTTAATTGCAATAGTTTCAGATATTAAATATTTGATTTAGTGATTTTGTTTTCAATTGCTGAAGTGCAGAAGTAATTATCTTTAATGTTTGCAATAAATTACTGACTGAAATACAACAAGAACAAACATAATTTTCCCCATACATATTCTCAGTAACCATTTTCATTTATTGAAATCCAGTCACTATCCCATAGTCTTAAAACATGTCCAGCTTTAAGCATTTGCACCCTCTGTATTTGTTTTCACTTAGCACTTTTCTATTTGCAACAGTACATTAATGCTACTGTGGATACAAGATCACCACCATTGTTATTGGCTGTGAGTTTTTGGTCTACACATGTAATTCACAAAAGCTACATTTTTATTAGAAGTGCTGAACTCACCATTATTTAATTATTGTTTTCCAAAGCTTAGTATTCCCATTTTGAGGCTTGAATAACTATCTACATATATCTACATAATTATCTTGATGTTCAACAGACAGCACATTCACATTTAATAGTTTTACCAGAGTTTAGACTTAGCGCTATCATCCATATACACACATCAAAAAAAGTTTTGCATCACCTCTGTTCTGAGAGTTCCAGAACTTGTACAGAAAATTGGAATAGAGACCAACATAAACATCATTTCCACCCTTTTTATTGCTCATGAAAAGCACAGATTGCATATTGTACCACCATACAGTGAGACCTTCAGAGGTGGTGGTCCAGATTGCTGTACACACCGGTACCTCTAATACCCAGTAACAAGTTCTCTTGCATTGATGCATGCCTATATTCATCATGGCATACTATCCACAAGTTAATCATGGCACTGTTGGTCCAGATTGTCCCACTCCTCAACAGCAATTCGGCGTAGATCCCTCAGAGTGGTTGGTGGGTCATGTCATCCATAAACAGCCCTTTTCAGTCTATCCCAGGCATATTCCAAAGGGTTCATGTCAGGAGAACATGCTGGCCACTCTAGTCAACTGATGTCATTGTCCTGAAGGAAGTCATTCACAAGATGTGCATGATGGGAGTGCGAATTGTTGTCCATGAAGACGAATGCCTCACCAATATGCTGCTGATGTGGTTGCACTATTGGTTGGAAGATGGCATTCACGTATCCTACAGCCATTACGGCACCTTCTGTGACCACCAACAGTGTACGTCAGCCCCACAGAATGCCACCCCAAAACATCAGGGAACCTCCACCTTGCTGCACTCACTGGACAGTGAGTCTAAGGCATTCAGCGTGACCAGGTTTCCTCCAAACATGTCTCCGATGATTGTGTGGTTGAAGGCGTATGCGACACCCATTGGTGAAGAGAACGTGATGCCAATCCTGAGTGGTCCATTCGGCATGTTGTTGGACCCATCTGTACCACGCTGCATGGTCCTGTGGTTGCAAAGATGGACCTCGCTATGGACGTCGGGTGTGAAGTTGCGCATCATGCAGCCTATTGTGTACAGTTTGAGTAATAACATGACGTCCTGTGGCTGCACGAAAATCATTATTCAACATGGTGGCATTGCTGTCAGGATTTCTCTGCTGTCAGGATTTTTCTGTCATCCACTGCAGTATTAGTCCTTGGGTGGCCTGAGCTAATCATGTCGTTGACAGTTCCTGTCTCTCTTTATCTCCTTCATGTCGGAACAACATTGCTTTGGTTCACTCCGAAACGCCTGTACACTTCCTTTGCTGAGAGCCCTTCCTGGCACAAAGTAACAATGCGGACATGATCAAACCGTGGTATTGACTGTCTAGGCGTGGTTGAACTACAGACAACATGAGCCATGTAACTCCTTTTTTGGTGGAATGACTGGAACTGATCAACTGTTGGACCCCCTCCGTCTAATAGGCGCTGTTCATTCATGGGTGTTTACATCTTTGGGTGGGTTTAGTGACATCTCTGAACAGTCAAAGGAACTGTGTCTGTGATACAGTATCCACAGTCAATGTCTATCTTCAGGAGTTCTGGGAACTGGGGCGATGCAAAACTTTTTTTGATGTATGTATATTTGGTTTCGTCTCATGTGAGGAATCATGTATCCAAACAATACTTAGACATGTTGATGTGCAATATTAATACATATGCTTCAACATTAATTTCTTTTGCACTCTATTAATGTACTTTTCATGTAATTAATTGTTAAGATACCTTTATTAGGCCTACGCTGTGATACTGCCTTTATACAAATTCGTGATTGGTCAGATTTTATCATGTAGCTTTAGTTATATGCTTGTGTCTTTTTTTTTTTAAATTTCACCTGCTTGCAAATTTTACCATTGAGACTGATAAGTTAAATGACATTTTATTTTAATAATGTGTATGTAAGACTAACATATATTTCATTGATGTTACAAGAGATCTGTTTCAAAAGTACTGGTTCATCCATGGTACAGAATAAATAGGCCAGCCAGGAACTTTCTCTTATCTGTGTGACTTTTGTGCGGGTGTTTGGAACAGAAACTTATAGAGACACTGTCACATAAAATGGGCAACATTGGTTTGGAGGATGATTAGCAGAGGGGTTTTTAATTTTGAAATCAGTAGACAGTTCAAGTGGCTGCATATATTTAATCATTTCTGATTATTTAATATGATGAAACTCACAGTCCATGGGTAATCATTTTTGTAGCTATAATGATAATAGATGGAAACAGAGAATACATAGGAAAAGACAGCCAGTCAGCTTTAGCTGACTGGTAGATAAGTCATGGACATATGTAACAGATCATAAAATTACATTAGGTTTCTAGCTATCAGTATTTTTCTTGATTATATGCACACTCTGATGCACACATATGCAGTATAAGTGCTCCAGTGGCTCTGGACATTTGTGTTTGGATGTATGCCTGTGGAAGTGTGTCTGTAAATTAGAAAAACTATGATGGTAGGAGGAAACACGTAAAATAATTTATTCCATTCTGTTACAACTACCAGTTAAAGAAAGATGATAATTCACTACAACTGTAATATTTATTACATGCTTAACTATGTAAATTGGTAATAATGCCAAATATTTATCACTGTTGTAGTAATGAAACAGAATGTGGACCAGTGTTGGGAAATGTGACACATGGATATTGTTAACAAATGTAATAATTATCAAAGTCACAGTAAATTACTATTGAACTTCACCCAGCAGATATTTGAGAGTGGAATATGTTATGTTTTGTATTTTTTCCTGTAACACAGAGGTCACACATTTCTGTTCATTGTATCCTGTTATAAATGGTACCACGATAAACAGTCAAAATATGTAACAGGAATTAGAAAGACTATACATATGCTGAGAATGTAACACAGACATTCTTAAATTTAATATTATATCTAAAATAAACAAGATGTCGCGTATTAGACTTCAGTTGTACGAAAGAAAATACAATTTGGATAACAATATTTTTTGTTTGGATTACCTGTTTGAATATGATTAACAAATTATCTTCATATCTAATATTAATGCTGCAAAGTGCAGTTTGTAAGATGGTTGAGAGACTGTCATTTTTTAGTTGTTTTAATTAATGTAAGGAATTCATAGAGAGCAAAGCCTTTTTAATAATTTTACACTCATTTAGAGCAAAAAAGGCACATATTTATTTCTCCTGGTTATCCTGTGTCATATGCTATAGAGAAAGAATTATCTCCCTAGGCAAGAAACTGAGGTGAAATGGAAGGTTTTAGAAAGAGGCATCACCTAATATTGGTCTGTTTTAGTCTCTGTATCTGCACAGTTATTTTATTTTAGGTGATGTTTATTTTATTTTGACCAGATGATCCAGTATCAGGTGGAGACGGGCTTCAGAAAAAGATGTCACGTGATTCTGATGGTGGTAAGTAAAAACTTATTTTCTCTAAGCATTTCCCATTTTGAAGTGTGTAACAAAGCTAATTTTTGAATCCTTTTCCAAATTCTACCTTTGTTTTAACCAGTATATGCAGGGATATTTCTTTGAGTTGTTGTAAACACATTGTGTTCACATGAAGATGTCGAAGTCTTCTCAGCATACTAAATGGTCAGTAATATTTTTGGGTTGCAGCTCGTGATTGTTTACTTCTAAGCATGATATTTCAACTAAGCACCTTCGAATCTTCTTCAGGTGATTCAGTGAAGACTCTGTTTTGCACTATTTATTAGTACACAGTGTGCATTTTGTGCACGCATCAGAAATGTCATACCAAGGTTATCCACATTACCCGACAATACAGGCACAACCATCAATGGTGGAAGCATCAGACATAGCTGCCTGGTGGACTACCTCTTGGTGTGGCCTTTGTTGTATTTATTTATCTAAAATAGTACTGACTGCTATGGATACTGGAGATCTCAACTACATTGAAATTGTACACAGCTTTCACATAAGTGATTCCTTAACTTGATACATGAATTAGGTACCCATTATAATTCCAAATCAATTACTGTTCTAGCACTCTGTCTGTACATTCAAATGAACTACCACTGGATAGGAAATGGAACACAAAGCAGTAACATACCAAGTCTATATATTCATAGCCTTAGTAGATGCTGTGGCATTGTATATTTGACTATAATGATATTTGAAACAGTAATGTACGCTTAATGGTTTTTATGTTCTCAGGCAGTTTGATAAAAACCTTTAAACTCATATCAAATTATGTTATCTTTGCTGAGAGTGTTTAGTGGAATTGACAGAATTTTGTGCATTATCATAATTCTTGCCTATCATAATGTGACATTGTAAACAAGAGAAGTCAGTGGATTTCTTATACCATCTCAAAATTTAATTCATTATAATACCCACTTCACAATGGAGTAGCATTGTTCTCTAGATACATAAATGATCTGACAGGCAGAGTGAGTAGCAACCTGCAACTATTTGCTGATGATGCTGTGTTGTGTGGGAAGATGAGCTTGCGTGACTGTAGGAGGCTATAAGCTGACTTAGACAGAATTTCTAGTTGGTGTGATGAATGGCAGTTTGTTCTAAATGCAGAAAAATGTAAGTTAACTGAGATGAGTAGGAGAACAATCCTATACAGCATATTAGTGTGATGCTTAACAGAAAATAATTGATTAGATATCCAGGCCTAATGTTGCAAAGCAATATGAAATGGAATGAGAACATAAGGATGGTAATAGAGAAGGCAAATGGTTGACTTCAGTTTGTTGTTGTTGTTGTTGTGGTCTTCAGTCTTGAGACTGGTTTGATGCAGCTCTCCATGCTACTCTATCCTGTGCAAGCTTTTTCATCTCCCAGTACCTACTGCAACCTACATCCTTCTGAATGTGCTTAGTGTATTCATCTCTTGGTCTCCCTCTACGATTTTTACCCTCCACGCTGCCCTCCAATACTAAATTGGTGATCCCTTGATGCCTCAGAACATGTCCTACCAACCGATCCCTTCTTCTGGTCAAGTTGTGCCACAAACTTCTCTTCTCCCCAATCCTATTCAATACTTCCTCATTCGTTATGTGATCTACCCATCTAATCTTCAGCATTCTTCTGTAGCACCACATTTCGAAAGCTTCTATTCTCTTCTTGTCCAAACTATTTATCGTCCATGTTTCACTTCCATACATGGCTACACTCCATACAAATACTTTCAGAAATGACTTCCTGACACTTAAATCTATACTCGATGTTAACAAATTTCTCTTCTTCAGAAACGCTTTCCTTGCCATTGCCAGCCTACATTTTATATCCTCTCTACTTCGACCATCATCAGTTATTTTGCTCCGTAAATAGCAAAACTCCTTTACTACTTTAAGTGTCTCATTTCCTAATCTAATTCCCTCAGCATCACCCGACTTAATTTGACTACATTCCATTATCCTTGTTTTGCTTTTGTTGATGTTCATCTTATATACTCCTTTCAAGACAGTGTCCATTCCATTCAACTGCTCTTCCAAGTCCTTTGCTGTCTCTGACAGAATTACAATGTCATCGGCGAACCTCAAAGTTTTTATTTCTTCTCCGTGAATTTTAATACCTACTCCGAATTTTTCTTTTGTTTCCTTTACTGCTTGCTCAATATACAGATTGAACAACATCGGGGAGAGGCTACAACCCTGTCTTACTCCCTTCCCAACCACTGCTTCCCTTTCATGTCCCTCGACTCTTATAACTGCCATCTGGTTTCTGTACAAATTGTAAATAGCCTTTCGCTCCCTGTATTTTACCCCTGCCACCTTCAGAATTTGAAAGAGAGTATTCCAGTCAACATTGTCAAAAGCTTTCTCTAAGTCTACAAATGCTAGAAACGTAGGTTTGCCTTTCCTTAATCTTTCTTCTAAGATAAGTCGTAAGGTCAGTATTGCCTCACGTGTCCCAGTGTTTCTACGGAATCCAAACTGATCTTCCCCGAGGTTGGCTTCTACTAGTTTTTCCATTCGTCTGTAAAGAATTCGTGTTAGTATTTTGCAGCTGTGACTTATTAACTGATAGTTCGGTAATTTTCACATCTGTCAACACCTGCTTTCTTTGGGATTGGAATTATTATATTCTTCTTGAAGTCTGAGGGTATTTCGCCTGTCTCATACATCTTGCTCACCAGATGGTAGAGTTTTGTCAGGACTGGCTCTCCCACGGCCGTTAGTAGTTCCAATGGAATATTGTCTACTCCGGGGGCCTTGTTTCGACTCAGGTCTTTCAGTGCCCTGTCAAACTCTTCACGCAGTATCATATCTCCCATTTCATCTTCATCTACATCCTCTTCCATTTCCATAATATTGTCCTCAAGTACATCACCCTTGTATAGACCCTCTATATACTCCTTCCACATTTCTGCTTTCCCTTCTTTGCTTAGAACTGGGTTTCCATCTGAGCTCTTGATATTCATACAAGTCGTTCTCTTATCTCCAAAGGTCTCTTTAATTTTCCTGTAGGCAGTATCTATCTTACCCCTAGTGAGATAGGCCTCTACATCCTTACATTTGTCCTCTAGCCATCCCTGCTTAGCCATTTTGCACTTCCTGTCGATCTCATTTTTGAGACGTTTGTATTCCTTTTTGCCTGTTTCACTTACTGCATTTTTATATTTTCTCCTTTCATCAATTAAATTCAATATTTCTTTTGTTACCCAAGGATTTCTACTAGCCCTCGTCTTTTTACCTACTTGATCCTCTGCTGGCTTCACTACTTCATCCCTCAAAGCTAACCATTCTTCTTCTACTGTATTTCCTTCCCCCATTCCTGTCAATTGCTCCCTTATGCTCTCCCTGAATCTCTGTAGAACCTCTGGTTCTTTTAGTTTATCCAGGTCCCATCTCCTTAAATTCCCACCTTTTTGCAGTTTCTTCAGTTTTAATCTACAGGTCATAACCAATAGATTGTGGTCAGAGTCCACATCTGCCCCTGGAAATGTCTTACAATTTAAAACCTGGTTCCTAAATCTCTGTCTTACCATTATATAATCTATCTGATACCTTTTAGTATCTCCAGGGTTCTTCCATGTATACAACCTTCTTTCATGATTCTTAAACCAAGTGTTAGTTATGATTATGTTGTGCTCTGTGCAAAATTCGACCAGGCGGCTTCCTCTTTCATTTCTGTCCCCCAATCCATATTCACCTACTATGTTTCCTTCTCTCCCTTTTCCTACACTCGAATTCCAGTCACCCATGACTATTAAATTTTCGTCTCCCTTCACTATCTGAATAATTTCTTTTATTTCATCATACATTTCTTCAATTTCTTCGTCATCTGCACAGCTAGTTGGCATATAAACTTGTACTACTGTAGTAGGCGTGGGCTTCGTATCTATCTTGGCCACAATAATGCGTTCACTATGCTGTTTGTAGTAGCTTACCCGCATTCCTATTTTCCTATTCATTATTAAACCTACTCCTGCTTTACCCCTATTTGATTTTGTGTTTATAACCCTGTAGTCACCTGACCAGAAGTCTTGTTCCTCCTGCCACCGAACTTCACTAATTCCCACTATATCTAACTTCAACCTATCCATTTCCCTTTTTAAATTTTCTAACCTGCCTGCCCGATTAAGGGATCTGACATTCCACGCTCCGATCCGTAGAACGCCAGTTTTCTTTCTCCTGATAACGACATCCTCTTGAGTAGTCCCCGCCCGGAGATCCGAATGGGGGACTATTTTACCTCTGGAATATTTTACCCAAGAGGACGCCATCATCATGTAATCATACAGTAAAGCTGCATGCCCTCGGGAAAAATTACGGCTGTAGTTTCCCCTTGCTTTCAGCCGTTCGCAGTACCAGCACAGCAAGGCCGTTTTGGTTATTGTTACAAGGCCAGATCAGTCAATCATCCAGACTGTTGCCCTTGCAACTACTGAAAAGGCTGCTGCTCCTCTTCAGGAACCACACGTTTGTCTGGCCTCTCAACAGATACCCCTCCGTTGTGGTTGCACCTATGGTACGGCTATCTGTATCGCTGAGGCACGCAAGCCTCCCCACCAACGGCAAGGTCCATGGTTCATGGGGGGGGACTTCAGTTTATTCCAAGAATTTTAGGAAAGTGTAGCTCATGTATAAAGGAAACTGTGTATGTACAGCTAGTGTGATTCATTCTTAAGTATTGCTTGAGTGTTTGGGCCCTACGTCAGGTTGGATTAAAGGAAGACATCTAAGAAATTCAGAGACATTCTGCTTGATTTTTAACTAGTAAGTTTGATCAACATGCAGGTATTATGGGCATGCTTCGTGGACTCAAATGGGAATCCCTGGAGGGAAGACAACACTCTTTTCATGAGGTGTAAGTGCAGAAATTTAGAGAACCAGCATTTGGAGCTGACTAGAGAACAGTTCCCTTGCCACCAGAGTATGTTTCATGTAAGGACCACAAAGATAAGATTAAAGAAATTAGCATTTGTACAGGGGCATAAACGCAGTTGTTTTTCCCTCACTCCATTTGTGAGTGGAACAGGAAAGCAAAATTACTAGTACTGGTACAAGGTACCCTCTGCCATGCAGCATACGATGGCTTGCAGAGTGTGTATGTAGATGTGGATATAGATGTAGATAAAATGCACGGCTGTTCATAGTTCTTCATTGTTTTAGGCAGATGGAAGAATTACAACTCTATTGAACATGCAGTGGTGCAGCTTGTAAGTCATGTAGCTGCAATGTGACAAGAGATGATTTTTACTCATCTTAGTGTGCTCCACATATTCCACTGCCTGGTCTAGGATGACACTCACATCTTCTCAGCCAAGAATCACTAAAAAATAGTGCTACACTGCATATGCCCACAGACTGCATCATATGTACTTTGCAGTAGCTGAAAATTATACATTTTAACCAAGTCATTAGGGCCACTGCAACCACAGCCTTTCATAGTTGTGACTAAATTATGACTGCCTAATACTTTAGCCCACACAGTACATCTCCTGGTTTCAAAATGAGCTCTTCGCGTCCTGGCTGATTCTTGTGATGATGTCATATAACTAAGCAAATCTCTTAATTGACCAATATTAACTCTGAAATGGAGTTGAAGTTTATTGCAAAAGTGTCATGTCTAAAATACTGGATGAACTTCAAATCTACATCTACATCTACATCTTCTTTGATACTCTACAAATCACAATTAAGTACCTGGCAGAGGGTTCATCGAACCACCTTCACAATAATTTTCTATTATTCCAATCTCAAACAGTATGCAGAAAAAACGAGCACTTATATCTTTCTGTGCAAGCTCTGACTTCCCTTATTTTATTATGATGATCATTTGTCCCTGTGTAGGTCGGCATCAACAAAATATTTTTGCATTTGACGGAGAAAGTTGGTGATCAAAATTTTGTGACAAAATTCCACTGCAACAAAAAAATGCCTTGGTTAAAAATGTCAACCCCAAATACTGTATCATGTCAATTGCACTCTCTTCCCCATCTCGTGATAATACAAAATGTACTGCACTTCTTTGAATTTTTTTGATATACTCTGTTAATCTGGTAAGAGCCCCAAACTGTGAAGACATCTAAGAAATTCAGAGACATTCTGCTTGATTTTTAACTAGTAAGTTTGATCAACATGCAGGTATTATGGGCGTGCTTCGTGGACTCAAATGGGAATCCCTGGCCCTTGTTTGAGGGAAGAGACCAAACCGTGAGTTCTTTGGTCTCATCGGATTAGGGAAGGGTGGGGAAGGAAGTCAGCCATGCCCTTTGAAAGGAACCATCCCAGCATTTGCCTGGAACGATATAGGGAAATCACGGAAAACCTAAATCAGGATGGTCAGATGTGGGTTTGAACTGTCGTCCTCCCTAATGCGAGTCCAGTGTACTAACCACTGCACCGCCTCGCTCGGTGCCCAAACCATGCAGCAGTGCTTCAAAAGAGGACAGACAAGCATAGTGTAGGCAGTCTCTTTAGTAGACTGTTACATTTTGCAAGTGTTATGCCAGTAACATGCAGTCTTTGGTTTGCCTTCCCCACAACATTTTGATTGTGTTCTTTCCAGTAAATTGTTCCTAATTATATTTCATAGGTATTTAGTTGAATTTACGGCCTTTGGATTTGACTGATTTATCACTTCATCTTTAGTCATCTTGTGGATTGACGTAGAGATATTAATTCTCTGATATAATTACCAGCTGTTTTTACATCTTTCCTTTTACTCAGTTTACATGACCCACTTCACTAGTGCAGAATATTATTTAACACTCTTATGCATTTATAATTGCTCAAAAATTCAATACTCGTTTCATTCCATGTACATTTTAATGATATATTAATTGTATATTGCTTTTATTTGTTGAAAATGCTGTGTTTTATGGAAATTTATATGACAATCTCATATTTATATATAACTTTGTCATATGAAGTTTCAGAGACAATGGTTCATGGAATCCAATAAAAATGAAATCACTGTCTGTCATATGATTTAATTTCTCACCAAATGCTCATGTGCTGCAGTATGACATATGACAAATTGCATATCAAATAAACCACTCGCATTCAGCCCTATCCATATAGCATCTGCACTGGCACAAACTGTCTGTTAGATTGAACTACACATTGCTGCACTACACGTACTCACACAATATTACATAGTTTTCAAGTTGTCGCTAACTGCAAACTGTAGGTAGGTATAAAACACTTGCACATACAGTGTTTATGAATCAGATAATTTGACTAAATATTGCATTTGGCAGATTGACAAGGAAACTGTCAATCAAATGCAAAAACTATACATTAGATATAACTAAAGCATGGCAGCAAAATCCATATTTTTCCTCTAATGTTTTACCAATGTATTGTCTAAGATGTCTAGAATACTCCTGGAATTTCAAGTTAAAGTAATTGTTCATCCTTCATCAAACATTGAAAACATTCTAGCACTGGTAAAAGATTACTTACTACTGTGGATGAATGGAGTTTGTATAAAATTAACTGTCTTAACATGTGGCTCGTATGTCATTGTCTTTTCTTGATGTCCTGTTAATGGTTGACTGGTGTTATGAATTAATTTTAAATAGCTTTTCACAGTGCCATCAAAGTAGAGTTTCAAGTTCATGTACATTTATTCTCATTTTTCTTTTGACAATGATCAGCTGTTATCACCAAGACTATGGTGAGTCTAAATTACACAAACAATTGGCAATAACACGTTGTTCACACACAGTAAGTGCTTTTAAAGTACTGAATGTTAAACACTGACTGATTATATGAACATTACTCAAAGACTTCCTAATGCAGAATAACTAATTATAGATATTTTATTGCATTGGACATAGACTGTGCCTCTTTAAACGTGTGTGTAATATTGTTTTCACAAAATTATAAAATGTTGAGTTATTCCATTCTTAAAGTAATGTAAGACAATAAAAAGTAGCAGATATGTACAGCGCTCAAAGAAAAATATGGAAACACCACAAGAAATGCATGCTTCAACATAAATGCAGATGCTAGCCAAGCCTGCAGGTTGCACTGTTATATTTCACCACCTATTGCCCCTATGCAAGACTCAAATAAGTTGCAAGTGTCAGTCAAAATCCAAAAAACAGTGTTCTGTGTAGCTGTGAGTGTATTATGTCAGAGTGAAGTGAATTTGAAAATGAGAAAATTTTGGTGCTCGTATGATGGGTGGTTTCATAACTGAGGTGCTTGGTGTTTCAGGAGACACCCTGTCAAAAATTTACACCACATGCAGGGAACATGGAAAAAATCACCCACTAAGGTGCAATGCAGCAAAAGTGTTTGTTGAGTGATCCTAACAGATGGTGATTGAAGAGAACTGTGACAAGAAATAAGGAGACACCAGCTGAAAAAGTCACTGCAGAACTAAATGTTGCACTCGTGAAATATTAAAACAACACACAGGGAGCACCAAAAGCAGGGAATTGCAGAGTGAGCCAGAGTTCCAAAACCATTTATCAGTGATGCAAATGCCTGTAACAAGAAAACCTGGTGCCTAAACAATAAAATCTGGAATACGGAACAGTGGAAGAAAGTGATTTGCTCGGATGATTCTTGTTGTATACTGTTTATAACTTTTGGCTCAGTTTATGTCCCAAGAATGAAATGTGGTGGAGGTTCAGTGAAGATTTGGCCAGCAAACTTGTGGTATTGCATGGGCCCCACAGGTACTCTGCTGTATCATATTACTGTCAAGAAATATGTGACTGTTTTGGCTGATTAGGTTAGTCCCTTGGTACACAGTTTGTCCTCCAATGATGATAATGTGTTACAAGATGACAGAGCCCCAGTTCACACAGCTCGCATCACCCAGGACTGGTTTTTTGAATATGAGGATGAATTGTTGCATGTCTCCTAGCCACCACAGTCACCAGATCTCAATATTATTGAGTCTTTGTGGTGTACTTTGCAGATCGCTATCCACTTCCATCATTGTTACCTGAATACAGGACGCATTTTGAGATGGCCAGAAGCTGTTTTGAATGGCAATAGATTCCATACACCATATTAGGCATGGTAGTTCATTGTGTTTTTGGTGTTTTCATATTTTTGTCCACCTTGTGTGAGGCAATTTCTACTAACAGTTGGTTAAATGTCACCAAAATGCTATAAATAATAGGTTCTATTTTATATTGCAGAAGTTAGGGTGTGCTATAAATTATAGCTTCTATTGCATATTGATTAAGTTTGGGTGTGCTCTGTGATTCAAAACAGCACCCCAGGAATCTCAAATTGTCTAACTGAAGGACGAGGGCTGTTGAAAAAGTAAGTTCTGTCTGGTGTATGGAGTACTGGGGATACATCAGCAGTACCAACATAGCTGTGTCACCCAGCTTGGTATGAATCTGACAGTGCCGCAGAAAAGTTATTGAACTGTTATTTGTGCTGTAAGCACAAATCAGAATGCCCATTATTATTGAAAGTTCAGTTGCCTGTGAATTTTGTGCTGTCATTTTTTTCTGTGCATAAAAAACCTGAAAACTATAAACATTCATAGTGAATTTCACATAGTATATGGGAAACACATTATGAGTGACATTGCCATAAGGAAATGGTGCCATTTGTTTTGGGAAAATTAGGTGAATTTACTTTATGATGAAAGAAGTGGTTGCCATCTGTTGTAAAAATGTTACAGACAGGGTTGTATGATTGTGTAAGTGCTAAAATTCAAATTTTGTGTATGATGTGTCGCAAAGCATCTGACTGATGACCACAATATGAAGAAGGTGGGAGCTGCATCAGTGTCTTTGATGTGGTGCAGTAGACAAGGAGATGAAGTTCCTGACTCACATTGTGACAGTGGATGAAACATGGGTAGCATACATCAGTGTGGAGACGAGAAAACCAATCAGTGGAGTGGTGACACACATGTCTAGGTATTCAAATGAGCTGTCATTTCTGTTTTCTGAGTAATATTGTGCATAAAATGGAATCAACAACCATTAATTCTGATAATACCTGAGAGATCACAAGGTCAATCTTTTCAGCAGTGTGTGTCAGTTGCTGGAATGCACAAACCAATCATTTCTATCTATTGCTGTGATTTCCCTAAAGGCACCATTGTTTGCTGTATGTTTCAACTGCTGACAGTTTATAAACTCCTAACCTCCAGCATTTGCTTCCCATTGACATGGGGTTCCCCAATAGGTATAATGTGTCTCACTGGCTCAGTTACAGTTTCAGTAAAGACAGTAACTCAAAATTTTTGGATAGGGGGATGGATGTAATAGTCTGAGTTCTCTCTGGTTCCCATCTCCTCTGTGAATAAGCCTGCAAGGTGGTGCAGTGGTTATCACACTGGACTTGAATTCAAGAGGACAGTGGTCCGAATCTGCTTCCAGTCATGCAGATCTAGGTTTCTGTTGATCCCTAAATCACTCCAGACAAATGCTGGGATCGTTCCTTTGAAACGGTAGGGCTGACTTCTGTCTCCATTCTTGACAAATTCTGAGCTTGTTCTTCATCTCTGATGATATCCATGTCAGTGACTAGTTAAATGCCAATCTTCCTTTTATCCCCTTGTACAGGAACTCTAGACCTACCACAGACATGCCACTCATAATCAGGTGGATGAGTGGAGACATACCCTGTACTTCCTATAGTGGATGTAGTATCCACCAGAAAGGATAGTCCTTGAGGTACCTTTGGTATGTCTGGTACATCTCTTGTTGGTATTCCTTAAAACACCTGTCTGCAGCAATTTAAAATCATATGACAGCATCCATGAACCATGGACCTTGCCGTTGGTGGGGAGGCTTGCGTGCCTCAGCGATACAGATAGCCGTACCGTAGGTACAACCACAACGGAGGGGTATCTGTTGAGAGGCCAGACAAACGTGTGGTTCCTGAAGAGGGGCAGCAGTCTTTTCAGTAGTTGCAAGGGCAACAGTCTGGATGATTGACTGATCTGGCCTTGTAACAATAACCAAAACGGCCTTGCTGTGCTGGTACTGCGAACGGCTGAAAGCAAGGGAAAACTACGGCCGTAATTTTTCCCGAGGGCATGCAGCTTTACTGTATGATTAAATGATGATGGCGTCCTCTTGGATAAAATATTCCGGAGGTAAAATAGTCCCCCATTCGGATCTCCGGGCGGGGACTACTCAAGAGGATGTCGTTATCAGGAGAAAGAAAACTGGCGTTCTACGGATCGGAGCGTGGAATGTCAGATCCCTTAATCGGGCAGGCAGGTTAGAAAATTTAAAAAGGGAAATGGATAGGTTGAAGTTAGATATAGTGGGAATTAGTGAAGTTCGGTGGCAGGAGGAACAAGACTTCTGGTCAGGTGACTACAGGGTTATAAACACAAAGTCAAATAGGGGTAATGCAGGAGTAGGTTTAATAATGAATAGGAAAATAGGAATTCGGGTAAGCTACTACAAACAGCATAGTGAACGCATTATTGTGGCCAAGATAGATACGAAGCCCACACCTACTACAGTAGTACAAGTTTATATGCCAACTAGCTGTGCAGATGACGAAGAAATTGAGGAAATGTATGATGAAATAAAAGAAATTATTCAGATAGTGAAGGGAGACGAAAATTTAATAGTCATGGGTGACTGGAATTCGAGTGTAGGAAAAGGGAGAGAAGGAAACGTAGTAGGTGAATATGGATTGGGGCTAAGAAATGAAAGAGGAAGCCACCTGATAGAATTTTGCACAGATCACAACTTAATCATAGCTAACACTTGGTTTAAGAATCATGATAGAAGGTTGTATACATGGAAGAACCCTGGAGATACTAAAAGGTATCAGATAGATTATATAATGGTAAGACAGAGATTTAGGAACCAGGTTTTAAATTGTAAGACATTTCCAGGGGCAGATGTGGACTCTGACCACAATCTATTGGTTATGACCTGTAGATTAAAACTGAAGAAACTGCTAAAAGGTGGGAATTTAAGGAGATGGGACCTGGATAAACTGAAAGAACCAGCGGTTGTACAGAGTTTCAGGGAGAGCATAAGGGAACAATTGAAAGGAATGGGGGAAAGAAATACAGTAGAAGAAGAATGGTTAGCTTTGAGGGATGAAGTAGTGAAGGCAGCAGACGATCAAGTAGGTAAAAAGACGAGGGTTAGTAGAAATCCTTGGGTAACAGAAGAAATATTGAATTTAATTGATGAAAGGAGAAAATATAAAAATGCAGTAAATGAAGCAGGCAAAAAGGAATACAAACATCTGAAAAATGAGATCGACAGGAAGTGCAAAATGGCTAAGCAGGGATGGCTAGAGGACAAATGTAAGGATGTAGAGGCTTCTCTCACTAGGGGTAAGATAGATACTGCCTACAGGAAAATTAAAGAGACCTTTGGAGAGAAGAGAACCACTTGTATGAATATCAAGAGCTCAGATGGCAACCCAGTGCTAAGCAAAGAAGGGAAGGCAGAAAGGTGGAAGGAGTATATAGAGGGTTTATACAAGGGTGATGTACTTGAGGACAATATTATGGAAATGGAAGAGGATGTAGATGAAGACGAAATGGGAGATACAATACCGCGTGAAGAGTTTGACAGAGCACTGAAGGACCTGAGTCGAAACAAGGCCCCCGGAGTAGACAACATTCCATTGGAACTACTGAGAGCCTTGGGAGAGCCAGTCCTGACAAAACTCTACCATCTGGTGAGCAAGATGTATGAAACAGGCGAAATACCCTCAGACTTCAAGAAGAATATAATAATTCCAATCCCAAAGAAAGCAGGTGTTGACAGATGTGAAAATTACCGAACAATCAGTTTAATAAGTGACAGCTGCAAAGTACTAACATGAATTCTTTACAGACGAATGGAAAAACTAGTAGAAGCTGACCTCGGGGAAGATCAGTTTGGATTCCGTAGAAATACTGGAACACGTGAGGCAATACTGACCTTACGACTTATCTTAGAAGAAAGATTAAGGAAAGGCAAACCTATGTTTCTAGCATTTGTAGACTTAGAGAAAGCTTTTGACAATGTTGACTGGAATACTCTCTTTCAAATTCTAAAGCTGGCAGGGGTAAAATACAGGGAGCGAAAGGCTATTTACAACTTGTACAGAAACCAGATGGCAGTTATAAGAGTTGAGGGACATGAAAGGGAAGCAGTGGTTGGGAAGGGAGTAAGACAGGGTTGTAGCCTCTCCCCGATGTTATTCAATCTCTATATTGAGCAAGCAGTAAAGGAAACAAAAGAAAAATTTGGAGTAGGTATTAAAATCCATGGAGACGAAATAAAAACTTTGAGGTTCGCCGATGACATTGTAATTCTGTCAGAGACAGCAAAGGACTTGGAAGAGCAGTTGAACGGAATGGATGGTGTCTTGAAGTGAGGATATAAGATGAACATCAACAAAAGCAAAACGAGGATAATGGAATGTAGTCGAGTTAAGTCGGGTGATGCTGAGGGTATTAGATTAGGAAATGAGACAGTTAAAGTAGTAAAGGAGTTTTGCTATTTGGGGAGCAAAATAACTGATGATGGACGAAGTAGAGAGGATATAAAATGTAGACTGGCAATGGCAAGGAAAGCGTTTCTGAAGAAGAGAAATTTGTTAACATTGAGTGTAGATTTAAGTGTCAGGAAGTTATTTCTGAAAGTATTTGTATGGAGTGTAGCCATGTATGGAAGTGAAACATGGACGGTAAATAGTTTGGACAAGAAGAGAATAGAAGCTTTTGAAATGTGGTGCTACAGAAGAATGCTGAAGATTAGATGGGTAGATCACATAACAAATGAGGAAGTATTGAATGGGATGGGAGAGAGAGAAGTTTGTGGCACAACTTGACCAGAAGAAGGGATCGGTTGGTAGGACATGTTCTGAGGCATCAAGGGATCACCAATTTAGTATTGGAGGGCAGCGTGGAGGGTAAAAATCATAGGGGGAGACCAAGAGATGAATACACTAAACAGATTCAGAAGGATGTAGGTTGCAGTAGGTACTGGGAGATGAAGAAGCTTGCACAGGATAGAGTAGCATGGAGAGCTGCATCAAACCAGTCTCAGGACTGAAGACCACAACAACAACAACAATGACAGCATTCAGGGCAATTTCCAACTGCTTGCACACAGCAATTACTAATTCCAGTGCCTGAGAACAGCATTCATAATCTCTGTATTATGGTGCAATGTTGTACAGAACAGTAAACAAGCATCCATTATCCCTGGGACCCAGAAAAGTGAGGCAGCTTTGCAGCAATGTGAGAATCATGCTGACTGTCTTTTATGACTGAAATGGTGTGGTCCATCATAAGTTCACCCCAGAAGCTACTTATGTCAATAAGGAGTACTAAAAAGTACCAAGAGATTGTTCATCACCTTCTTGAAGCAGTTAGACACGAACAGTGAGTCTTGTGTTCTGCTCATCATTCTCAATTAATTCAGAACTTTTTGCCACAAACAAAACATGACTGAGGTTTGTCAGTTACCCTATTCCCCTTACCTGGCACAAAGTGACTTCTGGCTTTTCCCTAAACTGTAAAAAGAATGGAAGGGACCAGATTTCAGAACAGGGAAGACATTATACAGCTGTGCACCATACCAAAAGAAGCTTTCAAGCTTTCCAGTGAGCTTCTAGCAGTGGCAGAAGCATTGAAACAGATGTGTAGAAGCTGACTAGAACTACTCTGAAAGTGATTAGTATCAAAAAATTGTATTTCAATAAAGGCTGATTTCATAAATAAAAGTCAGATAAATTTGAACAGGTATCGTGTAACATGACACTCTCATGAATTCTGATATAATTAACATCAAAAATATGTTTACATTTTACATGACATTCTAGGATCTTTGTTTTCTAAGTAAATTTGTTGGACACATGTGATTTTATTCAGACACAAAGGAAATACTGGAAGTCAGCTTAATACATGCACTAATGGAAAAATTGCCACAACAAAAAATAATTAATGAGAGCAGGAATACATTTTTCTAGGTTACATATTTCAGTGATTAACATTGAAAGATTATAGATTAATATAAATGTGAGATAAGCCATTGAAAATGTAAAATGCTGATACTTTAGTAGCTGGTGTTGCCACCTGAGTGTTGCATGCAAACATGCATGCATTTGTTGTCCAGGTGCCAGATGTCAGTTTTTGGGATGGAGTTCCATGCCTGCTGTTGCTCATAGACAGTCTATACATGGATGGTCAGTGCCATTTGTGGATGACAATGGAGTTGTCATCTGATAAAGACCCATATATGCTCAATTGGAGACAGACCTACTGATGGAGCAGGCCAATACAACATATCGACACTCTGTAGAGCATGTTGGGTTACAACACCAGTGTGTGGGTGAGCATTGTCCTGCTAGAAAACACCTTCTGAAAAGCTGTTCATGAATGACAGCACAACAGGTCGAATCACCAGACTGATGTACAAATTTGCAGTCAGGGTACATGGGATAACCATGAGAGTGTTGCTATTGTGTTGCAAAATCGCAACCCTGACCATAACTCCAGATGTAAGTCCAGTGTGTCGAGCACACAGACTTGTTGGTTGCAGGCCCCTTAACTGGCCTCCTTCTTAACAATATATGGCCACCATTGACAGAGAGACAGAACCAGCTTTCATCTGAAATCACAACAGACCTCCACCCTGCCCAAAATGAGCTCTTACTTGTCATCAATGACATCGCAGATGGTGATGGTTTGGGATCAGTGGAATGCACACTATAGGGCATCTGACTTGGTACTGTCCTTAAAGTAACCTATTTGTAACAGTTTGTTGCGTCACTGTGGTGCCAACTGCTGCCCAAATTGTTGCTGCAGATGCAGTACGATGCACCAGAGACTTATGCCAAACATGATGATCTTCACTCTTTGTAGTGCCACATGGCCATCAAGAGCACGGCCTTCTTGTGACCGAACATTCTCGTGACATCAGCTGCCACCAGTCATGTACAGTTGCTACGTTACTGCCAAAGCTTTCTGCAATATCACAGAAGGAACATCCAGCTTCTCATAGCCCTATTTCATGAACTCATTCAAACTCAGTGAGGTGCTGATAATGTTGTCTTTGTTGCCTGAAAGGCATTCTTGACTAACAGCAACTCACAATGTCCAGTCTCAAAAGTAACTAAAGCTTATGACCATTACAGCATGTATTTAAAGCAAACCTGATTTGCATCCTAACAGTGGTGCTACTAATGCAAGTCTTTCTTGATTGGTGTGAAATTATCTTTCAGATGTAGAAACATGCCTGCTAACTTTCGTTTATGTTGCACAACTCCTTCGTGGTGTTTTGATTTTTTTCCATCGTTGTATATGTGTATAAACAAACATGTAACTTCCATGGATTTTACATTTAACTGATTTCATGTCACCTTCTACACTAGCATGCTGAAGATGAGCCCTGTATCGTCAGTGAATCCCTCTAAAAACTGTGGGAATTGTGGGACACAACAAATCACCCACTTGAGGTGGATAACGAAAGCTCATTTTTTCCTGCATTACACATACAAATCTCTCTCATTGTGTTGACCTGTAGACTTGATTGCTAGTGTACTTTCTTTCAGTACTGTCTACTGCACAGTCTTCTGGGGCATTGAAATTACGGTCAAGAAAAACATTTGTTTTAAGATTTTTGTGTTACATTGACAACATTGCATAAGCCTCTTCATGGACCAAATCGTTCTTACACTTACATGCCAATATATATACTTTCTGGTGATGTTTGTGGTTAATATCAAGATCAAATTTATGAATAAGTGCAAACAGCCACCACAATACTAAAAGTAACAATAACAAACATATAGACTATTCATCCCTATCTAGGTACTTAATTGACAATATTTTTGTGGGCAGAGCAGGAGCAGCTCTGTATCACTGTAAAGCAAATAGTCAGTGGACTGTCAGATCATGATGGTGAACTGCTTACAGTAAATGACATTAAGCTGTGTCATAAAACTAAGTATTCCTTTAAATCTTACAGGGCAGGAAATACTGATAGGCTAGAAATCTTCAGACTTTTCTTGCAGCAGATTGACTGGAGCCCTGTATGTATGGAAAAGAATGTTAATGATGAATTTGTACTGTAATATTTTTAAAAGAGTTATAAAAAATCTGAAACTATGTACATCACATCTGAAACTGACAACTCACATAACAAAGCAGAAACCATTGGGCTAGCTATAAAAAGGAGAGAGTGGGAAAACCTGGAATATATGTCTGATATAGAAATTTGTCATAGTGGAAACATAGTAAAAAACATTGGAGAGAAAATTGCTGATATCTTCAGTAGACATTTCTTAACAGCTGCTGAGAAAATTGGCTGTAAAGGCTCAATGAGTGATGCATTAGCACATCTGCATAAAGCTGGCAGTGCCAGAGCTGTTCAGATGCATGTAATTCCTTTCATAATTAGTGAGATCAAACAGATAAATGAAAAACATGAAAGCAAAAATTTCTTGTGGGGCTGATAATATTTCAACAGTGCTATTTAGGCACTATCATGGTTCAATAAATACAGCCCTATGGCACACTTTTAATGAATCCCTAATTCAAGGTGTTGCCCCACTTAGATTAAAATATGCTGTGTGAAATCACTTTTCAAAACAGATGAAAAAAAAAAACTGATATATCAAACTACCACCCCATAACCCTGCTAATAAATTTCTCCAAGGTCCTAGAGAAATGGATGTTCAGTGGAACTGCTGATCACCTCAACAGCCATAACATTCTTTCTCAATGTCAGTTTGGTTTCGGCCAAGGCCTATCAATTGATGATGCTGTTTTCTCCTTCACTTATCAATTTCTGAAATCTGTTAACAGCAAATTGGCACCAATTGGAATCCTATGTGACCTATCCAAGACTTTGGACTGTGTCAACCATGATATACTGTTAAGAAAAACAGACTTTTATGGGTTAAGTGGAATAATGAGGACATTGATTAAATCTTATCTTACAGCTATGAAACAGAGGATAACAATTACTGACAGTAATGGATTCCAACTTCATAACAAAGGGGCTCAGTCAGCAGTGGAGCTCCACAAGACTTGCTGCAGGGCCCCTTACTGTTTCCTTTATTTATACATGACCACTCACACTGTACCACTTCAGTGAGCTAGTTCTCCCTCTTTGCTGATGATATTTCTCTCTTAATAGATAAAACAGCAGGGAAAAACCTAAAAACCCCTGCTAATGGTGCTTTTATTGATTTTCACAAATAGTTTAACTGTAATGGACTCACCTTCAATGTTAATAAAACTCATTATATACAATTTCATTTGACACAGAAAGAAAAAGTGGGTAGAAATAAAAAGTGTAATGGACAATGTATACAAAAAGTGGGCTCTGCTAAGTGTACCTTTACAGAAAATTAAATTTGCCCAACCACATCCTAGATCTGGAAGAAGAAAAAAAGACTTCATTCTGCAGCTTTCGCTTTACATGTAATTGTATCATCTGCACATAAGGATGCCGTTAGAGCTGCTTACTTTTGGTATTTCCATGCATTGTTGTCTTATGGCATCATCTTCTGGGGTAACAAGCCAATGGCAAAAAAACTTCCATTGCTCAGAAGAGAGCTGTATGCATCATAAATGCTGTGCATCAAAGACACTTATGCAGGAAGCTGTTCCTGAAAAACCAAGTTCTCATAACAACACCTCTGTATATCTTCTCCCTTGTATGTTTCATTAATAAAAATCACTCTATTTTAAGAACAAATAGTGAATATCATAGGTACAATTCAAGGACTAAAGAGGACTTAACATTGGAACCGGTCAAACTTCACCCTTGTACAGAAAGGAGTAAACTATTCAGCATCAGAGATTGCAATGTTTTACCAAGAAACATTAAAATACTTGTTCTTTAAACACCAAAATTCAAGAGCAAAGTGAGTCAGTATCTGATGCAAATATCATTCTGTTCAGTTAGTGATTCTTTAGAGCATGTGAGCAGGTATTTATGTAACTTTTAATTGCATATATGGGTAAACTATTTGATGCAAGCGTAAATGCAAACTATTCCTAGTATGAATGACTCATAATGTATGTATAAATATTATTGTTTCAAACAGTGGGAAATCCAGGATGAAATAGTGAGAATGTTATGAAAAGGGTAGACTGTTGCTCACAATATAGTGGGATTGCTGAGTCACAGTTAGGCACAACAACACTGTCAAACAAGTAAACTTTCAGCCAAAAAGACTTTCATGGGAATTACACAACACACACACACACACACACACACACACACACACACACACACACACACACATATATATATTGTGTTTGTTTGTGTGTCTATCGACCTGCCAGCACTTTCGTTTGGTAAGTCACATCATCTTTGTTTTTAGATATATTTTTCCCACGTGGAATGTTTCCCTCTTTTTTTTATATATATATATAAAAACAAAGATGAGGTGGGAAGGAGAGGGGAAGACGAAAGGAAGTGGGTTTTAAGGGAGAGGGTAAGGAGTCATTCCCATCCCGGGAGCGGGAAGACTTACCTTAGGGGGAAAAAAGGACAGGTATACACTCGCACACACGCACATATCCATCCACACATACAGACACAAGCAGACAAATATGTCTGCTTGTGTCTGTATGTGTGGATGGATATGTGCGTGTGTGCGAGTGTATACCTGTCCTTTTTTCCCCCTAAGGTAAGTCTTCCCGCTCCCGGGACTGGAATGACTCCTTACCCTCTCCCTTAAAACCCACTTCCTTTCGTCTTCCCCTCTCCTTCCCTCTTTCCTGATGAGGCAACAGTTTGTTGCGAAAGCTTGAATTTTGTGTGTATGTTTGTGTTTGTTTGTGTGTCTATCGACCTGCCAGCGCTTTTGTTCGGTAAGTCACCTCATCTTTGTTTTTATATATAATTTTTCCCACGTGGAATGTTTCCTTCCATTATATATATATGTATATATAGTTATAATAGAGGGAATCATTCCATGTAGGAAAAATATATCTAAAAACAAAGATGATGTGACTTACCAAATGAAAGTGCTGGCAGGTCGGCAGACACACAAACAAACACAAACATACACACAAAATTCAAGCTTTCGCAACAAACTGTTGCCTCTTCAGGAAAGAGGGAAGGAGAGGGAAAGACGAAAGGATGTGGGTTTTAAGGGAGAGGGTAAGGAGTCATTCCAATCCCGGGAGCGGAAAGACTTACCTTAGGGGGAAAAAAGGACGGGTATACACTGTCACACACACACACATCCATCCACACATATACAGACATAAGCAGACATATTTAAAGACACAGAGTTTGGGCAGAGATGTCAGTCGAGGCAGAAGTGCAGAGGCAAAGATGTTGTTGAATGACAGGTGAGGTATGAGTGGCGGCAACTTGAAATTAGCGGAGATTGAGGCCTGGTGGATAACGGGAAGAGAGGATATATTGAAGAGCAAGTTCCCATCTCCGGAGTTCGGAGCTTGGGAACTTGCTCTTCAATATATCCTCTCTTCCCGTTATCCACCAGGCCTCAATCTCCGCTAATTTCAAGTTGCCGCCACTCATACCTCACCTGTCATTCAACAACATCTTTGCCTCTGCACTTCTGCCTCGACTGACATCTCTGCCCAAACTCTTTGTCTTTAAATATGTCTGCTTATGTCTGTATATGTGTGGATGGATGTGTGTGTGTGTGCGAGTGTATACCCGTCCTTTTTTCCCCCTAAGGTAAGTCTTTCCGCTCCCGGGATTGGAATGACTCCTTACCCTCTCCCTTAAAACCCACATCCTTTCGTCTTTCCCTCTCCTTCCCTCTTTCCTGATGAGGCAACAGTTTGTTGTGAAAGCTTGAATTTTGTGTGTATGTTTGTGTTTGTTTGTGTGTCTGTTGACCTGCCAGTACTTTCATTTGGTAACTCACCAATGGAAGTCCCTGTAAATAAGTAACTTGGATGAAAACGTATTCCTATCCAGGAAGTTTGGTTTAAGCAGGATGATACCACAGATCACACAGCAAGAATGTCAATGGAAGATATTCGGAATGTTTTTCATGGTCACTTCATTTCCTGGTTTGGTGAAATTAGTTGTTCTTCTCGTTCCCCAGACCCGTTCATGTGTGACTACTTTTCATGGAGTCAAGTCATGTGTTTACGAGCATAAACCATATACCCTTGATGAACTGAAGGAAGCAATTCATGTGGAAGTTATTGAAATCGACAGAACAATATTAGAGAAGGCCGAAGCCAACTTCTGAGAGCACCTGTAGAAGTGCTTCACTGAAAAGGGCCATCACTGGTAGATGTTGTTTTCAATCATTAATTTTGTACAATGGCAACATCATTTGATGCCTCACCTGTTGTAACTTGACTTGTTGCACATCTCTAAAGGTTCTCATTGATGATATTTATGGAACATAATGTCATAATGAATTAATGGAATATGAGGAAACAATACTTTTAGGAAAGACAACATTATTTTCAGAATCTGTTATTAAAGACTTTGTAAAGGTACACATCATGGAAAATATTTTTAACAGTCATAGCAGCTATCAGTGGGATAATAAATGGAATCTCATCATTTTCATCATCAGCCTGAGCATTGTTGGCAGTATACATCCCAGGCCATTGTGAGAGGTTACCCGTCAGCTGAGTGTCATACTACCATTGACAGTACCGACTGTGTCACTGGGTAGTTCGAATAATTTAGTTGGATAGCTTAGTGTGGAAAGCCTAGGTAACAATATCCATGTTCACATGTTTGAAATGCATGCAGCATGTTTATACAAGGTGCAATGTGGGAAGTCTTTGCAGACTCAGCTGAAGATGACTAACAGGTGTCCAGTTGAAATATCATACTTGGAAGTAAATTAGGCCAGACTGCAACATCAAATTATCATCAAGTAATACAATGTCAAAACACAGGTGAACATGCAGCATTCACATATTTTAAATGTGTAAATTTATGGCATGCAAGTTTTGTTCAAACAGTATGCAAAAAGACTGAAAAAATGTAAATGTTTGTAGAATACAAATGATGTAACACTTGTTTGACATGGAAGGAAAAGAAAAGTTAATGTAAGGGAAATCTTCAACGTGTTTATAAATTTATGATATCTGTGTTGCTAGTTTATTTCTCCAGTTAAATGAGGATGTATATGAAATATTATATATTATAAAATTAATTAATATATTATATGTTATAAATTCTAAAGGTTAGGATGTAATTTATGTTTAGTCCAACAATTTTATCCAGCAATTATTTTTACTTTTATCTCTGACATTATTTTGTGCATGTGAAAAATATTAATGTGTGCCATGGTTCATAGTCCATTTTGGACTTTTTATATCCATCTACAACTGTTGGAGTGAGCCAATTTTTAGTTTATCTGCAATATAAGAATTCTTAGTAAAGAACTGCCATACCCAGACCAACATTTAGGTTGATGAATGCCTTGCTTACAGTATCAGTAAGCTGTTGCACTATAAAATAGATCAGAATATGTGACAATTAAAAGAACAGGTTTCAGATGTAAATAAGTATTACCTACAAAAGTGTTATAATAAAGAATAAGAAAGACAACATCATCGCATTTAGATAGGAAGTTCAGGAACATAAATACTGAATTCATCAGCATGTTAGTCAGAACAGAGTTTGACACTGACTTATGGGGCTCAGATAGTGAAAAAGGAACAAGTATTTAATGGGATGAAAGAAACTGGAACAGAAAAAAATAGAAATAGAATAGAAGAAAACTAATGAATGTCTATGCTATGTGAAGTAGGAAGAAAAGATACATAAGTAAGAAAATAGTGATGAAGAGACAAATTAAATAGCACGGTAAATCTCATAGAATCAGGTGTACTGCCTGTGCTCTGCATCTTCCCAACACAATATTTTGATGTTGTACCTTGGCATCATATCAGGTGTTTCCTGAGACTGCTTGCTTTGTCGACCAGGTCCCGTATTTATATTTGGGCAGTGCCTGATGTTCACTATTCTGTCCATGCCTACTGTAACTGTTTCTTGTGATGGTATGTGTTTCCGTCCAAACCCATTGAAGCTGTCTTCCATCCCATGGCTTTCCATATTAGGTCTGCATCTGCCAGGCATGTTCCTAGCACTATTGTGATGCTGTAGGTTTTCCTTATGCTGCTCATGACCGCAGTGGCTTTCTCTTCTGACTATATCATCCTTCTGGCATTGTGAATTCAGTCCAGTGCACTTGCTGTGGCATCAGTCTGCTGATGGAGTTGCATGTTATGTCTGCACATGTTGTGCCAATCTCTTATGTTGGTAGCTGCTATATGAAGTTCTGTGTTATGTCCGATTGCAGGCTGTGTGGCAGCTAAGGTTTCAACTAATTGATGTTGTTCCCTATCTTGTCTGTGACCACTGTGGTTGTCTCTTGAGAAGGGAGTTGCCACCTGGTACTTCGCATGAGGTCTGATCCTGTTAATTTTGCTCTTGGTCATCTGATGTTCATTACCAGAGGAGAGAACTTTTTTCCAGTGTTTCTGTAATCATTCAAAAGCCATATTTCATGCTGCACTGAGCTTCTATCCTGCTTCCCAGCTGATCAGGTTCTTTGCCATCTTGATTTCAATAGAGTCATTGATGACAGTACCCCAGAATTGGGGGTGGGGGGTCTGAGCCAGAAGCCTGGTTAGGTCATGGTGTGTTGAAGTTCCGGGCAGTGCTCTGCTATTTCTGTGACTGATTTAGTGGTCTGTTGTGGCCTAGAACAAGAAGAAGAGATCAGGAAGGTAGCCTTTCTACCATATGCAGGACCTGTTTGTACAAAGATCAACAGAATACTGAAGAAACATAAAATTAAAAGTGTGTTCTGCTCACCCAATAGGATCAAGGCACTCCTTGGAATGTTCAAGGATGATCTGGGATTAAGGAAACCTGGTATTTACCATGTACCTTCTGAATGTGGTATGTCATACACTGGTCAAGTCACCAGAACAGTGAAATAAGACATACCATGCTAAGACAGGCCACTAAATCAGCAATAGTAAAACATTGCCTGGAACTTGAACACATCATGAATTCTGACAGAACCAGGATCCTTGCACAAACCATCAGATTCTGGGATAGTGTCATCAATGAATTTATTGAAATCAAGATGGCAGAGAACCCAATCAATTGGGAAGTGGGATAAAAGCTCAGTATGGTGTAGAATCCAGCTTTGGAACTACTACAGAAACACCGCAAAAAGTTCCCTTCTCCAGTAAAGAACCTCAAACAACTGGGGGCATAATTAACAGGATCAGACCTCATACAGACCACCAGGTGGCAACTATCTCCTTAGAATACAGCCACAGCAGTCACGGACCAGGCAGGGAACGTCATCAACCACCTGAAACCTCAGGCACTTCACAACCTGGAGCAGACATAATTAGGAACACCAGATAGTGGCTGCTAACATAAATGGTTGTTGCAACATCCATGGATGTAATATGCAACTCCAACAGCAGCCTGATGCTGCAGGAAGCTCATTTCACAGGCATAAACTAGAATTCAGAATCTAGGAGGATGACAAGGCCTTGAGAGAAAGTTGCAGTGGTGGCAAACAGCATAAAGAATGTCTACAGCATCAGAGTAGTGCTAGGTATGCGCCCAGTGGCTGCAGATCTAGTACGGAAGACCATGGGATGGTCTCCACCAAGGAAGACAGTCACAATGGGTGTGGACAGAAAAGGAAATGCCTGGAGACAGATATCACCACAAAAACAGCCACAGTGGGCGCAGATGGCGTAGTGAACACCAGGCACCACCCAGGCATAAATTTGAGAACTGGTCAGCAAAGCGACCAGTCTGAGGAAACACCTGGTGAAGACACTGTTATGACATCAAAATATTGTGTTGAGAAGAGACAGAACATCAGCAATAGATCCAATTCTATGAGATGACAACGAATCACCAGTAAATGTAAGAAGTTGTGTAGAACTGACACTTTATATTAATCTGTTCTAAAGTACTTAAAGATTTCATCTCATGTATCCTTATAATCATGTACCATTATATTCTTGTTTCTCTCTGCTTTTGAGGTGGCTGAGATACATTTTTTCCTCACCAATATACAAAAGATCAGAGCAATTTATTTATAAAAATCTTCAGAATTCCATGAATGTCACTTATAAATGAAGTACTTTTTTTGTAGCTTATGTAACAAGTTACTCTTTTATTTTTTTTAATAACAAACTTTTAAAGGATATGATTTTTGAAACAATGAAGAATTGGAGAATATGATCAGATCACAGTTGCTAGAACATACTGACTCACAAATTTATGATAGTGTTCATTTGTTACCACGATGCAATAAAATTGTCATACAATACGCTGGGGGAAATTGATGGAATGTAATCAAAGACTCAGCTCACTTGAATAACAAATTTTTCACGTTTATAAACATATTAGGTAAAAATGTAGAAAATACAGATAGTCCTTTTAGTCTTTCAGCTACAGCAAAATTTTAGGAATATTCTTAATATTTGATATTATGGTTCCTCTCAAGATAGTTCCCACAGTGAGGTTTGCTTCAAATTACAAAACTTCTGTGTAAACACTACTAAGCACTCACTTATCAGTAAAAGAGGCCTTCATAAAAATAGGGATCCTAAATAGTGGTACAATCACACCAAAGATGCCACACAGAGAAGATATACTTATTCAAATGTGGCTCAGATACACACAGAAAATCTCACAAAGTGTCTAAGAAAATGTCCTCAAGAACAGTTGCTATTGAGAAAGAAAAAGATGAGCACAATTAAAAAAAGAGATCACACCAAAATCTAAAAAATAGTGAAACATGAGCATAACAGTACAAAAGACTTTAAAAAGCAAAGTGCGTTAAAGATAGTAAGGCACACTACTGACACCTGATAAGTACACATGCAGAATATGATACAAATATTAAAATCTTCTAATGAATAAAGAATTTCCACAACAGCCAGAGAGATAAACAAGCTGATAACAGTGCCCCTGTAAATGAAATCACTGCAGCAAAAGTTAAATACGCACCATCCAAAATGAAAAGCACCAAAGCAAATGGGCCAGATGAATATCTGCCAAAATGTGGGAAACACTGGCTGATGCGGGGGGGATATGGCTTGCCAAACTGTTTGACAACAAAAAGTGAGAACATAGTGATTACGTGGAGGAGCAATGTGCTAATTCCTTTCTACAAAAACAAAGGAAACATATATGACTGTGAAAACTTTAAGGGTATAAAACTCACATCACATACCCTTTTAATCTATGAAAGAGTCCTTGAAGACCACCTATCTGAACTTCTCTCTTTAACAGAAAGTCAGGATGGATCCACAGCAGGAAAGGGAAACACAGATGCCATTCATGCAATAAGATTAGTGATGGAAAAATGCAAGAGAACAAGCAAAATATTTGGTTGGTCTTTATACATTGAGGAAAAGCTTCTATCAAGTACCAAGATCATTAATATGGCAAGCTCTAAGTGCACTGATGCCCTGAAGTACTATAACTGACTTGTGATGGAAATGTACAACTATGTCCAGACCTCTGTCAGAAGTTCTGCAGGTATCAAAACACAGGTGCTCATAAGGGGAGTGCTGTAACTCCTTAATTGTTCAGTATTGTAATGAATTATTCAAGACCAAAGATACAGATACCAACCCTATGAAACCTAGGTGATGATGATGTATCAATTATATCTGCTAATTTCCAAGAAGTTCATGAGAACCTAAAGGTGTGGAAGAAGATACATGAAACAAATAGCTTGTGCATGAGTAGAATAAAGACAGAGTTCATGATGGGCAACTGAAGTCCTGATGCCACAAAAACCACAGATACTGATCTTGATAATGTCACACTTCCAGGAGTTAAAAATTTTAAGTAGCTGGGTTCAGTAATAACAGAGGAGCTATCAACTGAAGCAGATATAACTCAAAGAATAATATCTGTTTAGAACATGTGATGTAAGCTTTCAGGGATTCTGTATGGTCCAAAAATTCCCATAAAAACCAAAGACAAAATTTATAAAATGGCTGTAAGACCAGCACTGTTGTATATTAGTGAAGTCTGGACAGCAAAAAAGACTCAGCAACAGATTCTGCATATAACAAAAATATGTGTTATGATGAGTGGGCGGAATAACATTGAAAGATAAAGTGTTCAGTGAATTCATAAGAGGTAATTTTAAAAGTCATCCCTATAAACAAGAAACTCTCAGAATCCAGGCTGCAGTATTATGGTTGCATAACACAAAGATCTGAAGGCATATTGTGAAATTATTAGGAAAGCCAACCTTGAATAAAGGGTACATGCAAGGACATAGAAAGAATGATTAATATTTGATATTCAATGATTTTCTGTGCCCTAATTATAAATGTTCTCTCCACTCATTTTTAAAGTCTTTTGCCGAATTTGACATGTCATTGCTACTTTCATTCTTCACTGTGTTTTTCCATTTGTTATGTACAGGGATGAAGAGAATCATAAATGCAAAAATGCAGTGCTTTTATTTGGAGTTTAACCTATAAGCATATTAAACACAGGCTGCTGAGGCACAAATACTGCTGCTATGATTTAGAATTGAGAGTGTAGAATAGCTATAGACAAAACAAAATGCAAATTCTAAAACAATTAAAACATTAACATTTTACAATGGTATATAGCCATTTACAGACTTTTACATGATTATGTCTACATGTTTTAATTAAAATGCTATTTTAGTGAGTAATTGATGCTTCATAGATTTCAGTTCAGAAGGTATGTAACTGAACACTCTGTGTTGTTTGTGTTTGTGATTATTTTGTTTCAAACCACAGAGTATGTAGCATGTGCTTGTGTGTGTTATATGTACAGAATGTGCACGTGTGACGACTCCTACTGCTACTGAGACCATGTTGCCTTGGAAGCGTGACGACGAAGGCGAATTAAGCACTGGTCCTGTCAAGCAGAGCGAGTTCCCTGCCTGGTGTTCCAATAAGGAATACCTTGCATACAATTCACCTTCTGCTACATTCCTAGGTAACTAACAACCACATCCCTATTCCACAAATCCACAGCTGATGTTTGTGGTTAACAAATTTGTAAATAAAAATAACAAATTTACTAACAAAGTTAATGCATAGTTGATAGTTAATCAAAGCACTATGTCAAGTGCAACAGTATCATTACTATTTTCAACACATGTGAGTTAAGGAAAATTGATGAAATGGATGAAACAAAATAGGCAATCAAATGAAGGTACTGGTAGCTGAAACAGAAAAACTGTCAGTTTCATTGTAAATAAGATTAACTTACTTTTTAACTTACTTTTCTGGGATTCTCAAAGTATTTGTCCCAATGTATTAACAAAATAGTCTATTGGTTTTTGAGCAGTTCCAACTTTGAATACTGGTGGTGCACTAGCCAGTATCAGACAAGATGAAAATGATACAAACTACACGCTGGGAAGGCAATGACAGTGACTTCAATTTAATGCTACAACATTCAGATGACGGAAGTCATCAATAACTCTAGATGTCATAGTTCCAAAATTTTAAAACTAAAGGGATATAACTGGAATATTACAAAGGCTTGAACAATGCTGTTTAAGAAAAAATTGTACGGGAGGCATAAGTAATGCTAGGTCTCAAGACAGTTAATGTTTTACTGAACAAACAGCCTTCTAAAGTTTTACACAGAAAGCAAAGCAATACAATGGCTTTCTTCTCACCAGTGTGTCAAAGAGAAGTCATTTTACTTGATTGATATCTGTTACAGTTCATATCTGTACAAACACATCATTTTCAAAAGTTCTGTTCTTGAAAATAGGCACTTTCTTGCATGATACATCATCACTAGTAGCATCTATATGAAAGATACTTACAGCCAAGCTGTTGCAGATCCTAGTAAGTACCATATTTCTAACTGCCTAATTATTTCTGAAAAAGATTTTTCATAGTGACCACTGTAATTCGTAATTCAGTACTGTCAGGGTCAGAGTGTATGACAAATGGTATTCTTACTTCCATTCCTGCCATTCCTTCAGCATAGACAGCCAGAGCTAATAATTACACAACAATTAAACACAATGACTTCTGAACCTATATTTTTCCATGCTACAGGTGAACAATTACATGTTAAGTCTACTATTGTGATGCCTGTCAGTGTCACTTTCTTTTATAATTATTTGATTTCTAACTTCATTATTTGACTAGAATAGCATACCATTATGCACTTACTAACAATTAATTTTTAAATTTGTAAGGTAAAATCATAAAATATTTGATATTATAGTGTATTACATAACCCAGCTTTCCATTTCAGATCTGTCTTACTTAAAGTACACTGATGTAAACAAATGGGACTGTTATGCTTTATAGAGAAATGTGAACTAAACCAAATGACAATACTTCAGAAATTGAGCACTTATTTACCTTGATATCATTGACTGTCATTATTGTAGAGGCATATGTATTACAGATGATGAAGATATTGAAGAAATTTATGATATGATAAAATAAGTTATTCAGAGAGTTAAGGGAGATGAAAATTTAATAGTCATGGGGGACTGTAATTTGATAGTAGGATAAGGAAGAGAAGGAAAAGTAGTAGGTGAATATGGGCTGGGGGTAAGGAATGAAAGAGTAAGCTGCCTGGTAGAATTTTGCACAGAGCATAACTTAATCATAGCTAACACTTGGTTCAAGAATCATGAAAGAATGTTGTCTACGTAGAAGAGGCTTGGAGACACTGGAAGGTTTCAGATAGATTATATAATGGTAAGACAGAGGTTTAGGGACCAGGTTTTAAATTGTAAGACATTTCCAGGGGCAGATGTGTACTCTGACAACAATTTATTGATTATAAACTGTAGATTGAAACTGAAGAAATTGCAAAAAGGTGAGAAATTGAGGAGATGGGACCTGGTTAAACTGAAAGAGAAAGAGGTTGTAGAGAGCTTCAGAGAAAGCATTAGGCAATGATTGACAAGAACTGGGGAAAGAAATACAGAAGAAGAATGGGTAGCTTTGAGAGATGAAATAGTGAAGGCAGCAGAGGATCAAGTAGGTAAAAAGTTGAGGGCTAGTAGAAATCCTTGGGTAACAGAAAAGATATTGAATTTAATTGATGAAAGGAGGAAATATCAAAATGCAATAAATGAAGCAGGCAAAAAGGAAGACAAACATTTCAACAATGAGATCGACAGGAAGTGCAAAATGGCTAAGCAGGGATGGCTAGCAGGCAAATGTAAGGATGTAGAGGCAAATAGCACTAGTGGTAAGATAAATACAGCCTACAGGAAAATTAAAGAGACCTTTGGAGAAAAGAAAATCACCTGTACAAATATCAAGAGCTCAGATGGAAAACTAGTCCTAAGCAAAGAAGGGAAAGCAGAAAAGTTAAAGGAGTATATACATAATCTATACAAGTGTGATGTACTTGAGGGAAATATTATGGAAATGGAACAGGACATAGATGAGGATGAAATGGGAGATATGATACTTCATGAAGAATGTGAGCAAGAAGTATGAGACAGGTGAAATAACCTCAGACTTCAAGAATAATACAATAGTTCCAATACAAAAGAAAGCAGGTGTTGATAGGTGTGAAATCAGTGAGCTATTAGTTTAATAAGTCACAGCTGCAAAATACTAACACAAATTCTTTACAGGCGAATACAAAAATTGGTAGAGGCCGACCTAAGGGAAGATCAGTTTGGATTCCATAGAAATGTTGGAACATGCAAGGCAATACTGACCCTATGACTTATCTTAGAAGATAGATCAAGGAAAGGCAAACCTACATTTCTAGCATTTGTAAACTTAGAGAAAGTTTTGACATGTTGACGGAATACTCTCTTTCAAATTCTGAAGGTGGCAGGAGTAAAATACAGGGAATGAAATGCTATTTACAATTTGTACAGACATCAGATGGCAGTTACAAGAGTCAAGGGGCATGAATGAGAAGCAGTGGTTGAGAAGGGAGTGAGACAGGGTTGTAGCCTATTCCTGATGTTACTCGATCTGTATATTGAGCAAGCAATAAAGGAAACAAAAGAAAAATTTGGAGTAGGAATTTCAGTCCAGGAGAAGAAATAAAGACTTTGAGGTTTGCTAATGACATTGTAATTCTGTCAGAGACAGCAAAGGTCCTGGAAGAACAGTCAAATGGAATGGACAGTGTCTTGAAAGGAAGATATAAGATGAAAATCAACAAAATCAAAACGTGGATAATGGAATGTAGTCAAATTAAATCAGGTGATGCTGAGGGAATTAGATTAGGAAATGAGACACTTAAAGTAGTAGATGAGTTTTGATATTTAGGGAGCAAAGTAACTGATAATGGTCAAAGTAGAGAGGATATAAAATGTAGACTGGCAATGGCAAGGAAAGCCTTTCTGAAGAAGAGAAGTTTGTTAACATCAAGTATAGATTCAAGTCTCTGGGAGCCTTTTCTGAAAATATTCAAATGGCATGTAGCCATGTATGGAAGTGAAACATGGACAATAAGTAGTTTTAACAAAAAGAAAATAGAAGCTTTCAAAATGTGGTGCTACAGAAGAATGCTGAAGATTAAATGGGTAGATCATGTAACTAATGAGGAGGTACTGAATAGACTTGAGGAGAAGAGGAATTTGTGGCACAACCTGTCTAAAAGAAGGGACCGGTTGGTAGGACATGTTCTGAGGCATCAGGGGATCACCAATTTAGTACTGGAGGGGAGTGTGGGGGGTAAATATCCTAAAGGGAGACCAAGAGATGAATACACTAAGCACATTCAGAAGGATGTAGGTTGCAGTATTACTCAGAGATGAAGCAGCTTGCACAGGGTAGAGTAACAAGGAGAGCTGCATCAAATCACTCTCTAGACTGAAGACCACAACAACAACAGCATGTATAACAAGCCTTCTGCAGCATACATTATATTCATGTATACTTTTCTAAACACTTTTGGGTCTCAAATATATCAGTGCAGCATACTTCATTAATGTTTTTTATGAGTTTTGATTTGATGATATAAACAGCCTGGTCTCCTGTACCTTTATGAGTTTCCACAAAAAGAGAAATGAACACACTGAATGTTAGAATGCTAAACAGTTCATGAAAGTAGAAAATCTAAAGTTAGATATGGAAAGGACATAGATAGATATTTTAGCTACGTGTGACATGCAAGTGTAAGAAGAGTGATATTTCTTTTTTCAAGTGTGGGTCACAGAAAGGCATTGCAAAGGTGGGAATAACAGCCATTAGGGCATTGGAAATAGATGAAAGTACTGTCTGTAACATAGTGATGATTATTGATGGTGAATTTGTTGGTCACAGAGTTGGAAGACAGTGGAATTCTATTAGCATTTGATAATATTATTAAAATTTGTCAAAGAAGATTGGAATTCATTGCAATGACAGAGTAGAATGTAATGGCTGGTGAAGATAGGTGAAAAGATATAACATGAGAGTTCCAGTTGGTAAACAAAATAAAAAGGGAGAAATAAAATAGAAGGCTATGCTGAGCATGAGTTAATCAATATGAATACAATTTATGAAGGCCCTGAGAAGAATATGTAAGGAGATGTCAGAAGGTCAAGAAAAAATTGCACCATACTTTGATGAAATAAAGGTTCAGGAGTCAAGTCAAGTACAACAAGAGCTATCCAGGTTCTGCCAATGATATTTACCATAATATAACACTAATGAAGTTCCAGTAACAGTTAAAGAGAAAGCAACAGAAACATTTGAACCTAGATAAATAGTTGTTGTTTCCATTGTTGTTGTTGTTGTTGTTGTGGACATCAGTTTGGAGACTAGTTTGATGCAGCTGACAAGGTGGAGGAACTAAAAAGCCAGACTACTTTGCAAGAAAAGAATATGTGATGAAAGAAATCATGGCACTTCAAGGTCTGTGTGGAAAAAAAGTAAGTAAGTACCTCAAGAAAACTATTGAAATTGAAAGAGGCACAAAAACTGAGAGCCATGGGTAATATATGACATAGTGGCATTGATTAAGAAAATACAAAAAAATGTTCTAAATGAACAGCAACAATAAAAACGCAGGAGAAATTGGCTTGTGCAATTTCCTGTGGGAAACACTTGCAGTGAAATGTGGAATACAGATTAAGGCTGTTATAATAAATTTATTACAACACAGATATACAGCCCAAATATGTGTGCACTATACTATTGTTCAAAGTGAACTCCAAGTACCAAAGGCAATGTATGTGACCAAACATGCTTGGCTGGCTACTATGCATGGCATGGCTTACCCATTTCTGAATGAAAGGAGGGAAAAACAACATGGTGTTATGACTACTGTCTCATTTCAATAAATGCAGGTGGTATTGGCTGAGGCAGAGTGGAGGTTAATGGGGATGGCTGTAGGTAGATTGTAGATCTGTGTGGATTTGTAGTGGTGGTATGCTGGACTGTGGGGGTGACAGGGTAGTGAGTACAGTAACATCAGGACCCACTAGCATGCTAGGAGGCGAGTGTTGCAACCTAGGAGCTGTGGTAGCAAGAAACCCATCAGCTGATGATATTGATGTAATCATGATCAGTTTGATGTCACTGGGCAGAGTTTGTAGCTGTAAATTAACTGTCTGTTGAACAGGCAACATGTTTTAGTTGAACAGACAACATGTTTTAGTTTTGATTTTTTTTCTCAGTTTCGTGGTGAATTCATCTCTGCTGAGATATCATATGCAAAACCTGAGGGACACAGAGGACATGTCCTCACCGTAAGAAAAATTCATTGTACTAACATGAGTTGTTGGGGCTCATGAACTGCAATGTGTTGTGGCCCTATGTGTGTGTCCATTGCCAATGCCATGACATTTGCTGTTTCATTGATATTAGTTGTGCAGGGAGTGTGCTGCAGGAAAGGACATGTGGCATCCAGCTCATATCTTACAGAACACTTCATGATCTTCTGATTATAACATTTGACAGTCATCAAGTAACTGTTGATGGTTGTCATATGTGGAGCACATTGAAGGTGCTGCCATGTATGGTGATGCCATGTATGGATTCATCACTGTTGATTTGCTGAAGTGGAAGTATCAGAGGAAATCTGCACCCAAGATTGGTTCACAAGTGTGTGTGTGTGTGTGTGTGTGTGTGTTTCTAAGAAATCTAGCACATAGAATCTATTGTGTCACTTAGGATATGGGCAAAACTTGTTTGATCCAAGTGTTTTTAACATTAGGTGGCATCTTTGCACACTGCAATTGGGTCATGTCAGCTGCTAGTGATTGTGGACACCGTGTCACAGAAGTTACATGACTGAATGCAAGTCCGGAACTGTTCAGGTCATGGAGGCTGCCCACTACAGTGACCATTGTTGTCCAAGACATTTGTGTATTTTCGTTCCAGAATCACAAAATTCTTGTCAGCCAGAACTAATTTGCTTTCCATTTTTTATTTTCATGTGAGATCATTGCCATCTGGATCTGTGGTGGTACTTTGATGAGCCATAGTGTCCAAAGAGTGTTATCTGGCATGAGTGATGAGGAGATAGCTGTATAGACATGTCTAAATATGAGATGGTGTTCTGTTATCCATTGTGTCCTTGAAAATCACCTGTCACAACTGCACAACTGTTGCTCCAATGCTTTTGTGAGCCAGTGGGACAACTCATCTTTGGTGCTGCTCGATTTGCTGTTAATTGTGGCTGATAATTTGGGCATGCTGTCCTATGTTGCTCAAAAGGATGACAAACTTGGAAGTGTCATCAGTGATGCCACGTTGCTGGGTGTTCCAGTCGGAATGGTGGTAGCTTGCTCACAAACATTTTGTTGTTGACATGCTGGGCCATGTGATGCCCAGTTTGCTGGGCCCCACATGGGGTTGTGAGTGGATGTGGCTGGAATGTGCTCAGTGTAGGTTGGCCTATAAAATCTGACAACACAAATTTGCATAGTCAGGAAATAGTGTAGAACATTGTCTTGTTGGAAAGGTTGAGTAAACTCTGTACCAATATCATCAAGGAGATCAAAGTCATTGCACATTGGTCATGCACATGTGGCCCATTGTTGTAGTTAACAGCACAGTATGGAAGAACATCACTTTTCCATTTCACATACACTGTAGTTTAATATGTGCAGTGAAAAACATTATACAAAGCACCTTGAGAGGCACTAAACTTGTAAATGTTTTTCACACAAGTGACAATAGTGAGATGATGCAATTGTCGTATGAAGGCATTCAGGCAAGATGCACTGATGGATTTGTAATGGCTGAGCGGGATTAGCCAAGCGTTCTAAGGCACTGCAGTCCTGAACTGTGCGGCTGGTCCCGGCGGAGGTTCGAGTCCTCCCTCGGGCATGGGTGTGTGTGTTTGTCCTTAGGATAATTTAGGTTAAGTAGTGTGTAAGCTTAGGGACTGATGACCTTAGCAGTTAAGTCCCATAAGATTTCACACACATTTGAACATTTTTTTGGGAGTTGTAATGGCTGCTGTTGTTTATTGTGGTGTCCCCACTGTGGAAGTTCCTGGCACCACTATGGAGATTCATGGCGAAAAAGCTTGCAGTGAAGTGCAAAAAGTAGATTTCGGCTGTTATAAAAGTTTATTATGCTCACAGTCATAAAACTTGAATAAATGTGGACTAAACAATTGTTCACAGTGAACTCCAAATTCCAAAGACAATCTCCTCATGGGAGCTCAACCGCTGACCAAAGAGTCATATTATTTCATTATTGATGGTTGAAAGTGAGATCACAGTGAAGGGAAACTGTAGTGAAGATTCAGTTCTTATCTTTGACTAGCCTTTCAAAAAGCTTCATACGAACTTAGAAAAAACAACATTCGGGTATTGATAATAATACCAGCCAGACTCTTCAGGATATCAGGTCAAAGACTGGAGAAAGAACTATAGTTTTGTTTATTTATTATCTCTCCATTGCATCTTATACAGTCCATCATACTTTATGATGCCAAAAGTCATAATCTTAAGGTTATACTGTATTTATTTATATTTGCACATTCTGTTCTATAGATGATTATTTAAGACATTATACTGGCTACCTTGCTGTCTTGTACAGTAAGTGTGAATGTTTGATATTATTTTTTTCATTTTCTCTGTAATAATTCTAAGCTTATAGGCAGCCACTAATGTTTTGAGATGTATGTAAGGACAGTGGTGATAAGTTTAAGTTTTTAATTAAAAATATTTATGGATGTCCTAATGTTTTTCCCAGTATAATTCTGTTAGATTTCTTTTGTATCCCTAAAAATTTCGGTGTTGCAGGAAAATTACTCCAGAATATGATTCCATATTTTATGTTTGAATGTAAATGTCCACAATATGCACTCACAATTGCCTGTTCATTGGTGCACCTCCCAGGATCATTAAGACATAAAAGCTTTCACTCAGATGTGGTACTGGATTGTCTTGGGGACAATACAAGTAACACGAAGAGCAATGGTAATCATTTACCATGTAGTTGATGTGTTGGACGGTTGATAGGCACATAAACAGTACTCAAATTTTTCCTCAGCTTTTGGATAATGTTCTTCTTCAGAGGAAAAAACCAAAAGAAACATACTTGGCATAATAAGAGAGGAAAATGGATTAGTACCGGACAATATGTGGTAATATGAGAAATTATAAAAGGGAAAAAAGTTTTGCAGGTGAACCTAAGTGAGTGGAAGTACACCTAAAACAAGGGGAGATTTAAGATGGGACAAAATAGTGGTACTGGAGAGAAAAAAGAAAAGGAGATACAAGGAATAGAAATTACAGAAGAAGAAATAAAATGAGACTAGAATAAATTATCATTAACTACAGCCTGGCGGTGACGAGAGTGAAGCACATATTATGTAACAAGTTCTTGTCTGCAAGCATCAGAGGTACCGATACTGAGAGGAGCAATCTCATCCCTTATCATATGCTGAAGAGTGTGCTTTGGGTGTTCTGTGTTGCAAAGTATATACACTGTCTGATTAAAAATATCCAGACACCTATTAGTGGAAATTAATACAGGATGCATCCATCCTTCACTTTTACGATGGCTTTAACTGTACTAGGGTCACTTTCAATAAAGTGTCTCAATATCTGTGGGAAAGCAACAGCTCTTTGTCACCTGAAAGTGTTATGTTGGGAAGACAGGACTCTGTGCAAAACAGTCCATTTCAGTAATGTTATTGTCCAGAAATCAAGCTTTAGAGATGCTGCTTCAACAAACTGCATTGTCATCCTGATACAAACAATAAACTGTTCCTCTACTCTATGCAGGACACAATCCTGTATAATGTGTTCATATCCTTCTAGATTTATCTTTTTCTTAAATGAAAGACGGGGACTACACCCTAACTGTCAAAGACACCCCCATATTGTAACACCACCTCCTTTGTAGTATACTGTTGGTACTACACCTGTTGGCAGGGAACATCCTTCAGGCATTTGCCAAACCTCAACTGCCCATCAGATTGCTTCAGCATATAGCATGATTCATTCTATATCTACTTTACTCCAAATTGCCAATTTCCAGTCATCCACTGTCCAGTTGCGTTGGTCTTTACAGCATCTCAAATTTCACTTAGCATTGATTATAGAAATGTGTGGATTATGAGGAGCTCCTTGACATATTGCATCTGCATCTTCATTACTCAAAATCATCACTTTTTAGTAGCCTACTCTGCAGCTGCATTGACCTTTACACCATCTCAAGTGTGGCTTAGCCTTGACTACAAAAATGTGTAGCTTACGAGGAGCTGCTTGATGCTTGTACCCCAATCTTTTCAACTCCCTGTGCACAGTCATTGTGCTAGCTGAACTGCTGGTAATACCTTGAACTCATGAGTGATTCCTTCCACTGATTTCAGGCAATTTTTATTTGCAACCACCCTCCACAACTTCTGAAGGTCACTGCCCATCAGTACATAAGGCAGCCTTTCATTGGTTTAGCTGTCATTGTTTTTTAAAGTTTACACTTTACAGTCACATAAGCAACAGTTGACTTGGACAGCTTGAGGGGGATTGAAATGTCCATAATGGATTTTTTGCTCTGCAGTGACAGCTTCTCTGCTAATGAAGTAATACACCCCACCTCATTTCATACTTGTGGATCCACCTCTCATGGCAGCTAGTCATCAGTCTGCATTACGTAGGGGTGTGCCAATATTTTTTACTTTTTTTCAGATGATGTACTCTGCATGTGCAGTCATCATTACGGATAGCTTAACAGACCCACATAAAAGACAGTACAGTAGCTGCACAACAAACTTCAGCACTTATACTTTGACACCAGCCATCTTTTCCACATGAATGTTTCATTTGTTTAGTGACTTTAAAAGTGCAAGCTTTAAAATCCAAAGGAAGTAACACACAACAGTGATGTACTATTTTTTTAATTACACACCAATTAATTTCATTCATTTAAAATGTAATGGAACATTAAAATGTTCAATGCAAAGAGATCTCTGGCACTAGCTACTGATCATAAACTGTGCATTTTGAGAAAAAGCATGTTACCAATGTCAATTCACAAACCTCCTACTAATTGCATTGAATGGTACTTCATGCTCAGGCTGTGGTGGTTGAACTGAGTGATGGACAACCAGTTTGCATGAAAGTTTAAAATCTGTACTTTCAGAAGGTTATAACTGCATACTGTCATAATTATGATGAAATTTTCAACCTGGATCAGTTTCTGGGGCTGATGTCTTGCAAATGTGCACTTATCTTCTTCAGATATGATTAGTGACCAAACACAATGCCATTGGGAATAGAAATGCCATTCCGACAAATTCTCTTTCCTCCACTTGTATGATTTAATACCTGGAAACATCTGTCCATCTACAATTTGTTGAATATCTCATTAGTCTATTCATTCTCTCACTTTTGTTCACTTGGTGATTAATCTTAGTAATCTTCAACTGATGGTTCAACATTTGTTTTTTCACCTTCTATGGCATGGCAAGGTTTAGCCATTATTGCAAGACCTCTGTGACCATGAGGCTCTGAATTATTGGTGTGTATACATTTTTATTCCGGTACTGTGAGTTTTTTCCATTCCAGTAAATTTTTGAAGTGGGTGATGTCTTCACATTTGTGCTTATGTTGGCTCATTTTGGTTTAGCATTGACTGGTGTTGCGATGATATGTTACTGATATTTGCCCCTCTCAGATCTAAGGGGAAGTTAAGAGAGAATTTTTTAACAGTAAAAAATGTTCTTATAGTTTCCTAATACTTTCCATTAGATTAAATGATACAATACCAATGGCTGATTATTGTCCAATGCTTTATTTTCAGGCAGCTCTCTTGCTTGTAAAACCTTCACACATCTCATGTGATATGTATAGTTACACTGTTTGAATGACACATACTACTGTTCAGAACTTCATCAGGAGCTTATATAAACTCAGTACTGTACTGTTCAAAGAGGAGGACAATTCATTGAGAATCTCCTTTCTCACACCTTTCCTCGTCAGCCACTCAGTAGCTGGGTGATTCAATAGTTTTTCCTTAAAGAGAGAGAGATAAAAGGATTATTTTCACCTTTGTATCCTCTTAATCTCATTATATTTTTGCTGTGTATCTGTTATAAATGTAATGTTCCTGTTTTAATAATAGATTTATCATTAGTAATATGAACCCATCAAAGTACTATAGAATGCTAAAATTATATTTATTAGTACATGTGGTAGACATTTTTAATATAAAATCATAGATTACTTTCAAAAAGTAAATACTGCGTATAAAAATTGTTATTTTAAGAATCCCAAAGTGAGTTTACCAAAATGAAATGTTACTGCAGTTCGTTTGGTTCATTTTGAAATGGAACCAAGCACTCATTCGCTAAATCACTATGTGGGAAATGTTAGCCACATAAATCCTTGATACAAAGCAGTTGTTAATGTTGTTAATATATGTCCAAGAAACTACCAGCCACATAAACTTGCATTGAGTAGGAGCTTAACTGCAAGTTCCACTTTGAACAGAGGAAAGTCCAAGATAGAATAACAACAGTAGTAAAACTTCCACATTACTGCTTCACTATCAGCTCAGTTTCTATGAAAATCTGAAGCTCTTTTGATTTGCCATGAGTGTAAACTTTTGATATGAGGGAGGTGAGACATATGAAAATAAACTGATAGAAGAAAGATGTTCAACACTTGAGGAGACAATGATTGAATCTTCTAATTTCTTGTTCAATAAAACCGGGGCAGTTTCATCTAATGGTTTCTCCTGATATATTGTGCTATGTCCCCTTTTATTTTTTAGTTTTTTTGAAGTGCTGCCTCATCCCAGTGACATTGGCAATTACTTCTCTTTGTACTTTGTTATTTTTGTCTTATTGTATGGTTGGAAAGATTGTGTATTGAGCAGTTTAACCTTTAATTGATGGACAAATATTAATTAAAGTGTACAAAAGAGAAGACTATTTCAGATGTTGCAGTAAATATAACTTCCATACTAACCAATTCCAACTAATTACAACAGAAATTTTTTGCTTGTGACAAACATTTAAGAAAGAAATGCTGATATTCTTCTGAAAATAAAGCAGGTGGGTCATGTTGGGAAGAGAGGGATGAGAGAAGATTCTAGTTCTGATGGCTGCTGTGTGTATACTGTTGAAACTATTCTGAAATTGAGTAGTTACAGAAGGGTAACTTAAAAAAGTTATGTTATTGAAGCTTCCTCAATCTTAAAAATATCAGTGATTCCTGAATCTTTTCATTCTTCTGATACTTTCACAATTTTTGAGGGATCCAGCTGATTAGTAACAGAGATATGAGATAATTATCTGCTGCTCTGCAAGAATGCATATTGTAAGTTTTCAAATAAAAAAAGAGAATGAGGAAAATGTTCTGAAGAATGAAATTTTAAAATTCATGATACCATGACTTCCATTTTTCAGAGCAGTTTTGCAGGTATAGGTTTTTTTAAAGTAATCTCACCATGTATGAAATCTACTGGAAAAAGTTTATTTTGTTGACAATAAGTAATCAACAGATATGCATTCTTACCTTACTTTAAAGAAATATGAACTGTATGAAATAGAAAACAGTTTCCCATTTTTTGAAATCCGTCCAGATCCTTGAAAGACAGAATGTTGTAGGATATACACAACTTACATAATAAATGTCAGAGGGCCTTACTTCTCACAATGTTGCCACATTTATAAAGTATTTGCAGTGGTAAAATATGCAAAAACTGAATACTGGTCACTGTCTTCGGTATTACAGTCAAATTACATTTCTAACATGGCATAACACACATTTTACTATAAAACTTCAGATTTGATTCTACTAATATTTATAATATTAACAAATTGTAATCTAATCTTTCTTATATTTTGCAAAGTGTAGCATCTGTGTTCTCATGTCTTAAAAATGTCTGCAATGTATAAACAATTTAAATTTTATTCACTTTTATCTGTTATTGGTATTCTCTATTAGAAATTTAAGGATGTCTTTTTTTGTATTCATATATTGCCTTATCTATTCCTGTTTTAATATTGTCACATGACATATCATCCATCTTGCCTCTATCTCTTAACTTTCACAGAAGATGTTTCACCTTCTTCTCCAAATATTGTTTTATCTGGTTATTTTGCTCATACATTTCCCAGAAGTGTTATCATAAATGTCAGGTTCCAATGACTGTCTTAATGAGAGCATTTTTATTGATACCAGCATATACTTTGAAGCATGACTTCATCACCAGGGGTTCAGCTTATACTGACTTTCAAAATATAGTTAAAGTGAATATAATACAGAAAAACTTACGGAAATAGTGTTCAGATGTACAAAAATGTGTACTGGTTATAAACTGAAGGTTGATTTGAGCATCATAATGCCCTGCCAATGATGACTTTATTTATGTGGTATGCTCTCAACTTTTTCTAATCTATGAATTAACATACATGGATAACTGTAAGGTGACTATATTTTAATATTTAACCCTAAATCATGATACTGTTCATCATTTATAATATACAGAAATCATTGTCAGACATGAAACTGAGACTAAATTACAAAGGAAATCATAAGACCATATGTAGATGAAATACTGGGCCTTTAGACTTGCAATCTGATACTGTCCAAGTTGCAGATAGAACATGCACTACTTATGAAATGTAGCTATGCATACAAACATCATTTTAAATTTGCTTTATTCTCCCATATAAACACACATTTTTATTATTCTAACATCACAACCTTCATTAATTAAATGAAGCCCTTTCGATGAAACTGTTCTTTAAACATACATCGTTGGGTGATGAAAATATTGGCAGCTTACAGATTTTGTCTTTTGACGTATTATGAAATTTCCCAAAAATGTTTGCAAGTGTTGATATCCTGCTATCAGATGTCTATTTCCTGAAGGATATTGGAATAGCAGTTCACAAATAAACAAATTTGTATGATATTTTTTCAGGGGGCATAGAGCAACCAAAAGTGACTTCCGTAATTGGACTGTTTCGACGAGAAAGTGCTGGTTCAGTTCACCAGGAATCAAGGGCAAGTTCAGAATCTTCACTTCGAGAATCCCCACCACCAACTTCCAACACTGTGCTCCTTATAGAGGAGCCAGTATCTCTCCCAGGACCAGGAAGACGTCCACCCACTGCAAGAAGAGGCTCAATGCTGGAATTAGGATCATCTGTAAATCCGATTCCAGAAGAAGATAATATCAGTTCTCCTCTGGACATTGCAGGTGGCAATGGAAGATGGCCGACTGTGCGTCCTCCTCCACCACGGCTTGCTGTTCTTGCTACATCTTCTTCCTCTTCTTCTTCCTCCTCTTCACTTGAGTCTAGTGCTGATGAAGAGGAAAAGGCAGTTGTTGCGCGGACGCACAAATAGTTAAGGCTTCCCCGCTCACATGAAGGAGCAAACCTGACGAATATTCGCTACAGGTATCTACGTAAATTTGAAAGGTTGTAGACCACAGTATTTTTTCTGAACTGTCTATTAGACAGTCAGTCTGACATTAAGGTGAAATTTTTGGGACACTGTATAATACAGTGTATTTAAGATGAAATGCATGTTGATCAAAGAGCGAGTTTCATTAAGTTATGGTGCCTTTTATTTTTCTCCCAAAGTGTATTTTTTGCCTGCAGAATTTTATTTTCTTCTTCAGACATTAATGGGTGATATTTAATGCATCTTGCAGTGACATTAAAAAGGAGTGTGTTAAAAAAAAACTGATAGCTGGAAAAGAAATGGTAATACACACTTTTATAAGTTATTTCTTGCCTTAATGAACAGCACAAAATGTAAACAAGAGTAATTGTTGCTGTCTTGAACTGCAACAGAAGTGGTTACTGAGGAGTGCAGAAGTACTTATTATAAAATATTAATCGCACATTCAAATTACATGTACTACTTAAGAGTGATTCTCAATCCATATTATTGTTGATTACACCTCATTACTATATTTTTGCTCATTTTATGGTGAAAATCAAAACATTTTGAGAAATGAATATGTATTTTCTAAGATGAAATGCAGTCAGCTGATTAGTTTTATTGGCTGGTTAAAAGCAACACTACAATTAATAAACTTATGTGCCTATCTAGTGCTAACCATGTTGGTTGTTGTGTCAACGAATCTATTTTAGGATGAGGACAATACAAAATGATGGTTACCTTGTAAAACAAAACAAAACAAAAAAAAAAAAACTTTCTCTGTGATGAAGAAAGGCTGGTTTGTACAGAAAAAGATTAGTATTGTAACTTTGCAAAGTGGAGTACATGGTGTAAGGTATATTTTTGAAGGTGCTGTGTTTGAGTATGGACTGATAAACAAGTTGATTAAAAATAATATCTGATAAAGGGTATGAAATGATTTTTACTAGGTGGAGATAGGTTCTCATTTTAGAGTGTATGTAATTATTTTAAATAGACCATGGTGCTAATACTATTTTATTGTTATCACATAGGTAAAAAGTTTATTTTCATAGATCAGATATCCATAATGAAATATGGTTGAGTTAGTAAAATAACAGAAATGTTGTAAGTTGTAATGGGATGGAAAATTCCATACTGAATGATAAAAATTTGTTTTCATGTCATTATGCTTTCATCGGTCACATCTGTGCAAAACTTTCTGAACACATATATCATTTTATGCACAAAAATAACTTCTTGACAAGTGTTTAAGATTGTTTATTTTGTAATATCTTTATGTTTTGCTCATCTGTCATTCTTGTTACAGCTGTGCAACACACAAGAACAGATATTACAACCTCTTACCTCCTTGACCAAAGATAGTCTAAGCTTTGTGAAAGAATTTATAGATGTTTCTTCATAATTTCTTTTCAAAATATAATTTTAGCAGTTCTATGCTAATGCCATAACCTCCAGCCATATCATATCTTTGCCATCAAAAGTATTCTACCACATCCATTTCAAGCTGAATGTAAATCTACTCACTTTAAAAAACTTGAATGTATGAGCAGAGATTGCTCCATTATCATAGTATGCTTAAATTTTTCATATGGAATTAGTATAGTTTTTCACATTATCACATCACAACTTGTTACCAGCTACTTACTTTTCAAGCACAGTTGTTCCTAACTAAATCTCAGCAGTATTAGTTTCCTCTATAATAGTACATTTGTTAGTAGGTTATTTTCCGACAAAAACAGAATGAATTATCTAATGGCAGTTGTACCTGACAGCAGAGGTGAAATTAAAATTATAAATTATATCTTATTTGTCAAACATGTTCTTAAATGTACATTTTCAGATGCAGAAATATTTCCGACTACTGATGTCTTTGACATTAAAATCATACTATGTATAATTAAACTGTATGCAAATATGCATTTCATTAGTGGTGAGAGAATATGATTCATTTTGATTTCTCAATAACACTTATCATTTTCTGATCTGCTATAGGTATATTTTGGTAGGATGCCAGACTCATCTAAAGTGTTTGTGCTTATAATTTTCAAAGAAGTTTTTCTTTTTTAGCTATCTTCTTTTCTTTTTGTTTTAAATATATCTTACAAATAATGGGTGGACATGACTTCCACAAATTTTGATATAATCACTAATAAATGAAGGTTGTACTGAAATACAAACATAAAAGGCAGTGTGAAAATTAAAATTAATAATCAGAAATTTTCAGATCTGTAAAAGAATTATATCCAGTGAAAACATTCATTCTCTTATGCAAATGACTGCCATTTTTTTCTGTAGGATTTGCCTAATTTAGTCCATGCACTGCATTTATATTTTATTCCATGTTTATTTCTTTGTGTATCATCCCATGTTCTTTCTGCTTGGGATGGTAAAAATTTTGTTCAGTGATATTTCTGCTTGTACTTAAAATTTCCTTTCATCGTGTATCCTTTGTGCTTGGGGTAATGACAATATTTTTAATGATATTTTGACCAGTACTTAAAATTTCAGTAAAGTTATCATTAGTGTGTATTCTATACTCTCTCATCAATTTTGTGTAACTTGTATATATTTACCTCTTTTGGGCAAGGATTCTAAATATTTTCTGTGTAAACTGCTGGTCAGTAGACACAATACTGCCTAACTACTGTATTTATTAAAAAATACATTGAGCATCACTATTAATATTCAGGGCTAAAAAAATAATGATCTATTTCTCAACTTTATAAAGTTCTCAGATGCTTGGGTATACCATTTAGATGGGAAGCATAGAAATTTGTACTGAAGGCTTAAGCAGTGCTGACTGTCTATGAGGGCTTTTTACTTTGGTGATAAAACCATCTCACTAGTGCCTTGTTCGATTACAGCATTTTAAGGCTGTAATCTCAGCAGTGTGTTAGATGCACTATTTATTTATGTAATGTGTAATGTGAATTATGAATTTGTTATAAATGAAGGATATTGAAGTGTGTGAATGGAGATGAGATTAAAGTATAAACACATAAATTTTATCCTTTTGTTTTTACACATGCAGTGGTACCTAATACTGACATAATGAATATCATTATCTCTTTATTTTAACTTCTTTTGTACCTGCTACCACTGTAAACTGTTAAATATATGTTTCCATCTGGTAGAAAAACAACTATTCTCCTACAGCTGACTAAAGTATGGTACATAGTATTAACTAGGTTTTAAGAGCTCACTCATACACAAACAACTACAAAGCCACCCAAACACTCACCTGCAGTCACACTAACACTCTTACATCTTAATAACAAAGCCTTTGTAGAACCTATTTTCATGAAAAAAATTTGAATGTCAAGTGGAAATCGAATTATCTTAATGTGATATAAATGCATCTGTTTGTAAGTGCCTGCATCCAGTTACACAACCATATTGACCTACTTTCTCTCTCTCTCTCTCTCTCTCTCTCTCTCTCTCTCTCTCTGCGCATGTGTGTGCGTGTGTGTGTGTGTGTGTGTGTGTGTGGGGGGGGGGGGGGGGGGGCACATGCGCACACTCTTTGCACACTCTTTACACACTACACATCTTTCATCTACAAGTGAGCTACACACTCTTTACACACTACCCATCATTCATCTACAAGTGAGCTGTTGCCTCTTTGCACTCCCTGTCTTTATCTTTTTCTCATTACATGCACTGGTGTAGCTTCTACTGAAGCTTCAAATTGGTGACCACTTCATTACAGTAAAGATACAAGAACTGTCTACCAATTCTGTCAGTATTGATGGAACTGTGGGAAATACATTCCTCACTATATTGCTACACTTTGAACCCAACTTGTGCCAGGTGTTGGCACATGCATGACTGATCTGCAGAACAAAATAATGGACATAGAAATGTTCTTATGATTCCTTATTGGAACTGGACTGCTGCTTATAACATATATATACCTGTATCAGAATAATGAAATGATTGACAGCAAAGTGCAGTTGAGCATGGAAGTAGGCAATGTTATTGGTTTGCCATTGTGTGCGCACACATTATGACTGTAGCAGCAACAGCTGCATAGTTCCTTACTGGACTACCTACTCACACTGCCTTTTAATGTGTGGTACTGAATTTGCTTTACAGTATCGTTATATCCTTGTGACTTAACAGATACATTCCCATGTATAAAATGATACTGCATTCCTATTATTTGTATATCTCAATAAAAGCATCAGGTAGCACATTGTCTCTTACAATAATCAGAATGAATCACTTAAGTTGTCATATTTGATATGAAAGGGGTGTTAAAAAGGATCTGAATAGTTCATGTAAATACAATAACTAACAACATTAAAAAACTACAAACTGCTTGAGTATTTACCAATCAGTGTAGTGTGCATGCAAAGTGTCATACTTGTGCAAAGAAGTATATCTTGTAATGAGATGAGATTTTTTGTGCAACTGCAGTACATCCCATTCAGTCAGAAATGCAAAATACAAACACAAAAATAAAGATGAATTAAGGCAAAGATAAAAGCCTCTTGGTTCAGAATCACTTTCTTCCTCAAAACTGTCATTATCTGTGCTCTGGTCCATGGATGAGCCACAGGACTTGCCCAAGGATATAATTATATTTTCTTTATTAATATAAACACTTTCTTCACTATTCCACACTTCTTTAACAACCATTTCTGTGTGGCATACAATATTTCTCCTCTTCTACCACTACTTCGTCTAACAGTCTTTGAATTTCTGACAAAGTGAAGCTTTCGTTATTTGTGGACACACAATTTTTAACTCGTGCCCAAATCATTTTGATGGTGTTAAAGTGGCAGTGGTATGGTGGAAGCCTAAGAACCCTGTAACCATGTTCTTTAGCTACCTCATCCATAAAATACTGTTGAAAGTGTGGCTTATTTTTCTTTAATATTTCCATGAGCTCCACCTTACATAAATTGTCCTCAATTTTCACATTGTGGCATTTCAACCATTCAACAATGTTGGTTTTTTTCTTTGCTATCATTGGGGCATTTTCTTTACTAACTGAATGGTTTGGGGCATTATCCATCACAGTGACAGATGGCTGATTTAAGTTTTCCAGTTGTTGCCCTTGAAACAGTTCAGAAAAGTATCGTGGTTCATCTCCTCATGGTAGCCATTTGTTTTTCTCAATTTGTAAATGAGGAGATAGTTATGTATGAAACCAGATGAATTTCTAGCATGCAAGACAATTATTCTTGCTCCCATTCCCACTGGAACAGCAGAAGTTTCACATATGCTATCATCTGTCCAATATTCTCTGAAGGAATTACCAGCATTTACCTATGTTTTGTCAAGCCAGATAGTGTCTGCATGTGGCACTTTAATGATAGTTCTTAAAAATTGACAAAGCCATGCTATGATGTCACCTCATTCCATTATAATTTTCTGTCCATTCATTATTTATAGCAAAAACCAAGGGCTCTGATAACCATTAACAAAGACAGTTTGCTGCCGCTGAACAACTCTGCCTTGTAAAGAGCAACACACAGCCTTTTTATAGATCCATCTTCTTTTCTCTTGTAATGTCCATATATGTGGCAGTGAACAGAATCTTGTTGAAAATGACCCAAGTTTGTTACATGTGGTTCTGTCCTTCTGCACAGTATTTCTCCTTACAAATTTTAATGACAGTATTTTTGTGTATCTTCAAGGCATCTGCAGTTCTTTTCATTTCAACAAGCTTCCTTAGAGGCAGTAGAGTTGCACCATTGTCCTTCTCTTTCCCTAAGTACACAAACTCGCATGTCTCACCACACAAAGCTTGAGAAGATTGCTGAACTTCCCATTTAGCAGCCACACTTTTTCTCACACTTTCACCACAAGCTTCAGACATTCTGTAGCACAAAATAAACTTGCTGCACAGAGGAACAAAGCACACAATGTAATGGACCACAACTGTTAACAATGTCAGCCACAAGCATCATCTACAACTGGCTAAAGTAGCCACTAGGAGCGATAGCAGGGAGATTTGACAATGGTGAATGGAACAAGAAACACAGCAAATCACATTCTCTCATTGGCTGTTGCTGTGATAACGGTGCTGTGAACAGCTAGGTGTCAATCACTTTGTTATTCTGATCTGGATATGGCATATAGAATTATTACAGAGGGGCTGTCTGCACTGCCTTAGAAAGGGCAGATGTCAAACCATGAATAATATGCAGTGAGTGACACAAGGTGGGTGCTCACAGTTCAAGGTCCTGACACAACTTATCACACATGACCCTCTTGACAAGGCACGAAGCAATCTATAACTTGCAAACATGCTTGTGACAGTCTACGTAACTTAGACAAATATGTCAGCACACATTTATAATTGAACTGTACACACACAATGTTATTGCGACAATAAAACAGTCAGGTACTTGTAACACAAGAGGAGGTTGACAAGGTGACAATGGATACATTTTCTCTTCGCTTAGTCGAGTACAACTGAAATAACATAATTAAATACTCTTGCTGTACTGGCAAGCGAAATGACATGCTGTCAATTGGGGTACAATTACACTCTAATACCATAATGTACACAAGGCACAAAAGAAACAGGTAGGTAAAAGGACAAGCCATGTATGATTTTATAATAATTACAGTGTGAGCAAGGGAAGAGTGATACAGTCCATCAGGCTGTAGACATTAATACAAGAAATTCTGCAAGGTGGACGTACTAAGCTGCAAAAATGAAGCTTCTTGGCAGTGCATACAGATCTACTGCAAAACTTGGTCTGTATCAATAGTAAACGAAGCACTCTGCAACATGCTCTCAATAAGGCTTGCAGATGCCAGCAATTACAGTTTGGCCAAAACATGCCATACTGACTCACTGGCATTGTCTTCACTTCACTTGTGCCCACTTGGAGCACTGTTGTGGCAAGCCGTCAAATGTTTAGTCTTCTAACACAAAAGCTGTGGGATTAACACTAAGAAAAATCTTTTTCTCATTTAAATGGAGCTGTGAGTTGCACAGTGCTTGTGCAGGAAGTGCTGGTCATGGAGCACTTTTCTGCCACATGCCTTTCTGGGAAAAACCCTGAGCTGCAGCAAGGAAGTGCATTGCAGAGAGAAATTCTTGTTCTTGGGTCTGCTTTTGCTCATGGCCCAATTGCGACGTGTCGTCTGGTGTTGACATCTGTTGAAGCAGATGTATGGCAGGCACATATACACTGTAGTTTCATCACCACACAGTTCCCCCCTTCTGAGGAGACAGTGGATGGTGGACCTGGTTTTGTCCCATGGTCAGCCTGGCATAAGGCTGATGTTATGCCATGCCAGCAGCCAAGGCCAAGCGGGAGGTGTGGACAGTGTGGTACCGTTGTCAGTCTGTGTGGTGGGGCATGATGTAACATAGGGGTGGGTTCTGCGGGGGAAGCAGTAGTGTGCCCGCACAAGGGCAGGTAACGCACAGTGGGTGGTGCACAGTGTGCCCTGCTTGGGAGGTACAGTGGGCACTGTCCTGTGTCACTGCTGTGGGTATCCACTGCTAGCACCTCGTCTTGTAGACTGGGTCACAATCGCTGGTGTGGCAGATGGGGATGAGTTTAGCAGCGAGGGTAGAAGGGCTGGTGTCATCAGTGGCTCCGCTGAGGCAGGCGGCTGTGTATATGGCAGGGCAGCTCCCTCTCTAGGGTCCCATGGGCTTCTACCTGGGTTGGCATTGTTGGCTGAGGTGCTTCCATCACCATTGCATGGTGCCACCTGAATTTTGATGGTTGGCAGTGTACACAAGCTCAGGGGCTCTGGGGTTTGAGTGTGTACACCATCTTCAGGTAATCAGTGGAGACCATGGTGTGGTGCCTTGTGAGAGGATGAAGTGTGGGCCAGGAAGCTGCAGGCAGAGAGGTATCTGGAGCATCACATCATTTGCTTGGAGGGGGGACGAGTGTCCACTGGTTGCAGGTATGCCATTGAGTCATGGAGCTGCTACACAAAGACTGGTATTCAGGTCATAAGCGGCAGGAGGTACGGCTCAGTGAGGTTACTGTACATGAGTTCCATGGCAGATGTGCCCAAGTCAGCTTTGTGTACCACCTGCAAATGTAAGAGGACTAGAGGCAGAGTGGCAGACAAAGTTGCAGAGTGGCTTGTACAGCAGCTTTTAAAGATCTGTGAAAATGCTGCACCTATCATTGATGGCAGAGTGGTACCCCATGTTGCAAAGTGCATAAGTATGCTGCAAGTTTACGCAAGAGTCTTAAATACATGTGATGTGCCATTTGAAGTCCATGGGAAATACAGTTCTCCCTATTTTTCTACTTGTGATCTCAACTTGAGCTGGCTGTTGGCACACATGGACTGCATCTGCAGTTCAAATGGTTCAAATGGCTCTGAGCACTATGGGACTTAACTTCTCTGGTCATCAGTCCCCTAGAACTTAGAACTACTTAAACCTAACTAACCTAAGGACATCACACACATCCATGCCCGAGGCAGGATTTGAACCTGGGACCGTAACAGTCGCGCGGTTCCGGACTGTAGCGCCTAGAACCACTCGGCCACTCCGGCTGGCTGCATCTGCAGTATGAAATAACGGATACAGAAATATTCTCACAGTCCCTTTATTGGAACGTATAGCGTGTAGTAGGATTACAGTGGGACTGTCTGTGCTTGTCTTAGAGAGCACAGACACCAAACTGCAAATAATTTGCAGTGGGTGACACACAGTGAGTGCGCACAGTTTGAGGATGGGACACCATTTATCACACATGGCCCAGTTGACAAGGCACTAAACAATCTATATATTGTGAATGCCTTTATGACAGTCTACATAACTTAGAGAAATATGTCAGCACACAGTTATAACTAGACTGGACAATGAAACACTATCACACACTCGTAATATAAGAGGAGACGGATGAAGTGACCACAGGTGCATTTTCTCTAAGCTTAATCATGCATGAGACAAACAATACAATTAAATACTCTTGCTACAGTTGGGAGGGAAACTGTGCACTATCCATGAGAGTAAGTTACACACTAATAACATAATGTGCATGAGACACAAAACAGGTAGGTGAAAGGACAAACCATTAATGAATGAATTTACTCTACAACAATTACAATGTGAGCAAGAGATGCGTGATGAGGTCCGCAGACCACAGACATTAATACAAGGATAAATTTTTGTTTGTGGGAAATCAACAACTGTTTTACAACATGATCACCGTAAACAAATCTACTACAGTTGTAAAATAGTTTATTGACCAACATCTTACATGACAAAAGTTAATATATGCTACCGCAGTTGCAGTTGAGAAAAATATTGTCTGTCTTGAGGTCGAAGTTGTGTGACAGTGAAGTTATCAGGTCTCATTAAGAGCCGTAGGTGAAACCAAGTTAATTGTTGGATGTTTTTACCAGCCATCCTACTCCACTGTGACAGTTCTAGAGTCATTCAAAGAAAGTCTATAATGAGTAGTGTGGAAATACCCACTAGTAGGAGGCGACTTTGTTCTACCGAGTATAGACAGGGCTGTCTATGGATTCACTGCAGGGGTACAGATATACAGTCATGCAAAATACTTTTGAACACCTTTTCTGAAACCTGTCTAGAGCAGCTAGCTCAGCAGCCCACTCACAATGGAAATATCTTAGATCTTGTAACTACAAATAAGCCAGGCATTAGCGTCACTGTCAGTATAGAAACAGGGATTAGCGATGATTATATGATTATAGCAACTATGGTTACAAAAAGTAATAAACCAGTCAAGAAGGCTAGGAGAGTGTTTCTGCTAGATAGAGCAGATAGCCAGTTGTTAACATCTCACTTAGACAGTGAACTGACATCAATTAGTTTCAGTGAGATGAACGTAGAGGAATTATGGGCAAAGTTTAAGCAGATTGTAAATCTTGGTCTGGAGAGTTATGTGCCTAGTAAGTGGATAAAGGATGGAAAAGGCCCACCGTGGTTTAATAATGAAATTCAAAAAATGCTGAGGAAGCAGAGGCTGTTGCACTCTTACTTCAAAAGAGAATGCACAAATGATGACAAGCAAAGGTTAGTAGAGATTCATGCATCTGTGAAAATATCCAAGGGTGGAGCTTACAACAACTAGTACCATCACACCTTAGCAAAAGATCTGGCAGAGAACCTTGTCCTATCTAATATCACTAAGTGTATCTGTGGCTTCCATTCAGTCCCTTGTTGACCAGTGTGGTGGGCAGCTGAAGCAAAATTAAAGCTGAAGTTTTAAATTTCACGTTCAAGAAATCATTCACACAGGAGAATCATATAGACATACTGTCACTTGACCATTGGACGGACTCCTGTACGGATGACGTAGTAATAGCATCCCTGGCATAGTGAAACAGCTGAAAGATTTCAAAGGAAATAAATCACCAGATCCAGGTGGAATCCCAATTTGTCATTTACAAAGAGTACTCTATTGCATTGGCTTCTTACGTAGCTTGAATTTATTGTGAATTTCTCACCAAATACAAAGTCTCAGGTTACTGCAAAAAAGTGCAGGTGACTTAGATACTATAAGAAGGGTAGGAGGGCAGACCCGCAAAATTACAGACCAATATCCCTAACTTTGGTTTGCTGCAGAATCCTTGAACATATTCTCAGTTTGAATATAATAAACTTTCTTGAGACAGAGAGGCCTATGTCCACGAATCAGCATGGCTTTGAAAGCATTGCTCTTGCGAAACTCAGCTTGCTCTTTTCTCACATGACATACTGTGAACTATGGATGAAGGGCAACAGGCAGATCCCATATTCCTAGATTTTCAGAAAGCATTTGACACAGAGCCTCATTGCAGACTGGTAATGAAGGTACAGGCATATGGATGAAGTTCACATATATGTAAGGGGCTCAAAGAATTCTTAAGTAATAGAACCCAGCATGTTGCCCTCAATGGCAAATGTTCATCAAAGTCAAGTGTATCGTCAGAAATGCACCAGGGAAGTGTGATAGGACTGCATGATTCTGAGGACAGGATGGGCAACAATCTGTGTTTGCTGGTGATGCTGTGGTGTATGGTAAGGTGTCAAAGGTGAGTGATTGTAGGAAAATACAAGATGATTTAGACAAAATTTCTAGTTATTATGATGAATGGCAACTAGCTCTTAATGTGGAAAAATGTAAGTTAATATGGATGAGTAGCAAGAACAAACCTTTAATGTTAATTACAGTATTACTAGTATCCTGCTTGACACAGTCAAGTCATTTAAATATATGGGTGTAACTTTGCAAAGTGATGTGAAATGGAATGAGTGTATGAGAACTGCGGTAGGGAAAGCAAATGGTTGATTTTGGTTTATTAGGAGAATTTTAGGAAAGAGTGGTTTACCTGCAAAGGAGATGGCATGTGGGATGCTAATGTGACCTATTTTTGTGTGCTGCTCAAGTTTTGGGATCTGTACCAGGTCAGACGGAAAGATGATGTCAAAACAGTTCAGAGGCAGCCTGCTAGATTTCTGGCCAGTAGGTTCAAACAACATGTAAGTGTTAAGGAGATGCTTTGGGAATTCAAATGGGAATCCCTGGAGGGAAGGTGATGTTCTTTTCGAGAAACAATATTGAGAAAATTTTGAGAACCAGCATTTCTCGCTGACTGCAAAACGATTCTACTGCCACCAACATACATTGTGCATAAAGACCATGCAGATAAGATTCAAGAAATCAGGGCTCATGTGGAAGCATATAGACAGCTGTTTTTTCTCTCATTGTTGTAGTGGTACTGGAATCCTCCACCATGCACTGTATGGTGGCTTCCAGAGTATCTATCAACGTGTAGATGTAGTTCCATAGTTTAGGGGTCTTAGCTCTATCATCAGGTGTATCTGAAAACTAGCACTAGTAGGACATCATATCCATGCTGTAACAACTAATAGGCAAACATCTACCATAGATGTAACATCAAATAACATCCCACATTGTGGCTGCCAAGAACTACCACCTTTAATCACAGCCTGGGAAAATTGCCACTGGGAATGCACCAGTCAAACATGATACAACACACCTGTGTGACCCATGCAGCTACGCTTGCCTACAGGTGCACTGTATCAGCATTTGATTGCATGCATGCCTGATGGCAGTTTTAGGACAGTAAAAATTTTCTTATACCACGACTAAAAGTTGGAGTTCTTTGCAGCCACAATTTGAGATGTTATTTGATGGCCCACTTATGGTAGATGTTTGCCTGTTAGTTGTCAGAGCATGAATATGATGTCCTACTACTGTTAAATTTCAGATACACCTGATGATGGGGCTCAGATGCCAAAACTGTATATCTACTTTGGTCATAAAGTATTTTAAACTGTGGTGGAGTTGTTTACCATAAACATTCATACAAGGGATTTTGGGAGGCAGAGGTAGCAAGCCGCAAAAATGAAGCTGCTTGGCACTGCATACAGATAATTTGCAAAACAGTCTGCATTAAGAGTAAATGAAACACTCTGCCACTTGCTGTCAGTCAGGGAGCACTTTTCTGTTGCATGGCTTTCTCGGAAAAACCTGAGCTGTAGCAAGGAATTTGTTGCAAAGCAAACTGGGACTCATTCCCATTTTGTTTTATAATTTGCCTCCTTAAATGATTTTTTCCCTTAATCATCATTAGTGGTAGTGAGAGATAAGCCATAAGATAAAGCTGCAGTCATTCTGCAATTCTAAGAACAAATGCAGGCCCAAATTTGCTAAATTACATTAGTCAGAGTAATTTCCTAATTAATTTGAACAGTCTCAAGTAAATAGTTTTGCTAAAGCTCAGTTCAATTAACTAGCAGTAATTATTTCCTATTCTAGTCATAGTATAGACATGTAAACAGATGTAATTATTATATTACTGATTAAGTTAGGAAAATAACCCACAGAAATCCTTTAGGTATTCATGTAGCTAATTTCTGAAACATGGTAGGAACATTAGCACTTGACTGTTTCTGGACAATTAACACTTTTCTGTATGGTATTGTTTATTTAGCAATTTTTGTCACCAAGAAGGCTTATTTCAGTTGAAATTCTTATTGAAACATAAAGTTCAGACCAAAAACAATTTTTCTGCACTATTCAATTAGTTTGAGATGTAAAATTCAAATTATAAATTATCAAAATTACAATTTTGCAATGTGAAATTTGAGTACCCATTTTTGAAAAGCTATAAACACTGGGCCTTGAAGCCATTTGTAAGTCAGTCTGTTCCAAGATTTTGAGCATGGAACCCATGTCAGTGAAAAGAGTAATAATGTAATGGTGCAATGATGTGATGTTGTTAATAAGAAGATGAACAGTGAAGTAGGATAATTAGGAATGGTTGCCAGTTAACTTTAATATAAAAGTGGCATATGTATCATTCATATGAGTGAGACTGTTGTAGGTTAGTTAGATTATACTGCACATGACTATTGCCATATAATTAGAAGGTGCTGTAAGTGCATACCTGGTAAATGAGACATGGACTGGTCAAAACTGATTCAGTGAGGGGGGGGTCTGACATTTATGGAGGTAAAACCTGTGAAACCAAATGAGCATATGTGACCATACTGTTGGATGTAGACGGTGCAGAGTTTGCTGCGGCTGACTCTTATAAGCGACAGCTTCAGCCACCAGCACAGTGCTGGTGGTGCTTACAAGGACTTCTAAAAATGGAAAAATCAAGGATGTTATATTATGAAAATGACACTCACCATATAGCGAAGATACTGACACGAGGAAGATCTCAGACACGACCAACTGATTTGGCTCAAATTTGGCAGGCTGCTTGTGTACAACCTAAAACGAAGAACTCTAGATATTTTGGGTGAACACCCCCGCAATTTTGAGAAAATCACTCCTAAAGATTATGACAAGCAATCGACTCAAGATTGGAGGGATCGATAGATAATTATAAATAGAGCATTTTTCATCAGGTATAGGGTCCGAAAATGCAAACTTTTTCAGAAATCGAGGAAAGAAACTTTTACAACTGCCTCTTCTGTACCCACATGGTAAACACTTTTTGCCGACAGCACCAATAGCTCAATGGCCAAGGTAACCGGCTGGGAATCAGAAAACCCGGGTTCGAATCTCGAAGAAATTTTGCAGATGTTATTCTTTTCATTTCTATTTTTCCATATCTCAATCAGTAGGGATAGGAGGGTTAATAAGGTAAGTAAATCAATACGGAATGATAATAATAAGGTAGGCAAACTAATTTCCCAAACGCCGTGAGTTAAAGTATTAAACTTTTAAGCCTTGTCACATGAAAACAGCTCCGATTAAGAGTGCTGCGAATTCCTCATGAAGGATCGCAGATAGCCATCTGTGCGACACTTGTTTACAGCGAGGCACAGGACAGAATGCACGCAGGGAGAGTTATGTTGTCCCAGTTGCCTCTTTGTCATATCGTAGTTGTGAACCTGGAAGACTGAAGGTGTCCAACACAAGCCTTATAGAAGTCAATCGAAAAGAGTTGTTTTCCATCATTAGGCTTCCGCAAACCTTAAAACTGTTTTAATCTGCCAGGAAGTTTCATATCAGCGCACACTCTGCTGCAGAATGAAAATCTCATTCTGGAAACATCCCCCAGGCTGTGGCTAAGCCATCTCTCCGCAGTATCCTTTCTTTCAGGAATGCTAGTTCTGCAAGGTTCGCGGGAGAGCTTCTGTAAAGTTTGGAAGGTAGGAGACGAGATACTGGCAGAAGTAAAGCTGTGAGACCGGGCGTGAGTCATGCTTCAGTAGCTCAGATGGTAGAGCACTTGCCTCTGAAAAGCAAAGGTCCTGAGTTCGAGTTTCGGTCGCGCACATGGTTTTAATCTGCCAGGAAGTTTCGAAATTACTTTTGTTGATACTGAAGTACTATACCATGAAGACAAAGCAGAAGGTGATTCAGATATCCCAACTAGTGAATCGCAAAATGGTCACAACACTTTGGAAATCTCCACGTCACTGGGAATATGTGCTTCATTTGTTCCCGATGAGTATTACGAACTGGTTACTAAACGATTGAACGTCAGCTGAAGTGCACAGTAAAAGTAATACCACCAAATTGCACACCTGTGTGCCAGCCGTGTGATGTTTATTTCTGTCGCCAGGTTGAAAACTTTATTTCCAGGCTTCAGAATTGCAGTGTGCTTCTGGAAACCCAGCGGGAATTGCACAACCGCATGGATGCAATAACTATTCACAGCATAATTCATAACCAACTTCCAGCACCAATTTTTCAGGCAATGATATTGTATGCATGGTATGCATCAAAATTAATTCCCAAAAAAGACATATTTTTAAATGTAAACCAAGTTTGTTTTCCGCTGACTCTTTGGAAGGGACAGTGTAGCTGTAGAAAGATTGCATTCCTTAGATGTTCTTAGTGCCATGAGTATATTTGTTTCAAATGTTTTTATGACAAGTACCATCTATCTGGTTGTTTGAAGAAAAGTGAGGATACATAACAGTGACTGGAAGAGCCATTGTAAAGTGACCTGGAGTAACATTTTAGTTGTTTACTATCCCAAGAGGTTTGAGAAATTTATTTGCGTATCTTATTATTATCATTCCTTATTGATTTACTTACTTTATTATCCCTCCTATCCTTATCAATTGAGATATGGAAAAATACAAACGAAAAGAAGAACATTCGCTAGGTTTCTTCGAGATTCGGACCCGGGTTCTACGATTCCCAGCCAGTTATCTCGGCCGTTGCGTTATCAGTGCTGTCGACGAAAAGCGTTAACCATGTAGGTACAGAAGTGGCAGTTGTAAAAGTTTCTTACCTCGAGTTCTGGAAAAGTATGCATTTTTGGACCCCATACCTGATGATGAAAAATGCTCTATTTACAATTATCTATCGATCCCGCCAATTTTGAGTCGATTGCTCGTCATAACTTTTAGGAGTGATTTTCTCAAAACATGGGAGTTTTGACCTGAAATAGATTCCTTCGTTTTAGGTTGTACGCAAGCGACCTGGCAAATTTGAGCCGAATCGGTTGGCTGTGTCTGAGGCCATTCCCTTGTGAGACACAAATAGGCCCTACACAAGCAAGACCTTTGTCGAGAATAGACAACACACACACACACATACATACATGACCAAAGTCTCTGACAGCTACAGCTGAAGCCAAACTGCAAGCAGCAGCACATGATGGGAGAGGCAACTGGGTCGAGATAAGGAGCAGGCTGGGGTGGGGAGAGGGAGGGATAGCAGGGCAGGGATGGAGGACAGTAAAGAGCTGCTTGTGGGAGTGTGCAGGGATGAGGTGGAGAGAGGAGAGAGGGTAGAGCAGCTAGGTGCAGTCTGGAGGTTAGACAGAGGGCAGGGGAGAGACGGGGGTAGTGGGGAAGAACAGAAGAAAAAAGACCGGGTGCGTTGGTGGAATAGAGGACTGTGTAGTGCTGTAATGGGAACAGGGAAGAAGCTAGATGGGTAAGGACAGTTACTGACAAAGGTTGAGGCTAGAAGGTTTATGGGAATGTAGGATACACTGCAGGGAGAGTTCCCACATGTAAGAGTTCAGAAAAGCTCGTGTTGGTGGGAAGGATCCAGATGGCACAGGCTGTAAAGCAGTCATTGAAATTAAGAACATCATGTTGGGTGGCGTGCTCAGCAAAAGGGTGGCCCAGTTGTTTCTTGGCCACAGTTTGTCGGTAGCCATTCATGCAGACAAACAACTTGTTGTTTGTCATGCCTGTGTGGAATGCAGCATAGTGTTTGAGCTTAGCTTGTAGATCATGTGACTGGTTTCACAGGTATCCCTACATAGGGATAGGTGATGTTTGTGTGCAGACTGGAGTATGTGGTGGTGGGATGATGTCTTGTATCTGGTCTATAACAGGGATGTGAGCTGTTGAGCTGTGAGGCAAGAGGTTGGGAGCAGGGGTTGTGTATGGGTGGACAAAGATATTGTGTAGATTCGGTGGCCAGCGGAAACCACAGTGAGTGGGGTGTGGCCCATATACCTCCCCCCCCCCCCATGACCACTTACTCCAGTCCGGTCACAAACTTCACCTATCCCATCAAAGGCAGGGCTACCTGTGAAACCAGTCATGTGACCTACAAGCTGAGCTGCAACCACTGTGCTGCATTCTATGTGGGCATGACAGATAACAAGCTGTCTGTCTGCATGAATGGCCACTAATAAATTATGACCAAGAAACAACTGGATCACCCTGCTGCTGAGCATACCACCCAACACAATGTTCTTTGTTTCAATGACTGCTTCACAGCCTGTGCAATCTGTATCCTTCCCACCATCATCAGCTTTTCTGAATTGCACAGGTGGGAACGTTCCCTGCAATATAACGTACTTTTATGTAAACTTCCTGGCTTCAACTTCTTTGGCCATTGTCCTTACCCATCCAGCCTCTTCCCTGTTCCCATTCCAGCATTTAACAGCCTTCTACTCCACCAATACATCCAGTGTTTTTACATCTCTCCTTTTCCACTACCCCCCTCTCTCCCTTGCCCCCAATCTAACTTCCCAATTGCGCCTAGCTACCCTACCTTCCCTCCACCTCATCCCTGAATGCTCCCATTAGCAGCACTTTGCCATCCTCCACCCCATCCTTGCTATCCCTCACACTCCTCACCCCAGCCTCCACCTTACTCCCTCCCAGTTGCTTCTCCCATCATGAGCTGCTGCTTACAGTCTGGCTTCAGCTGCCAGAGAATAGGATCATATGTGTGTGTGTGTGTGTGTGTGTGTGTGTGTTGCATTGTGTGAGTATGTGTGTGTGTGTCTGTTGTCTATTTTCAACAAAGGCCTTGTTGGCCAAAGCTCACTTTGTGACAGTCTTTTTGTTGTGCTATCTGCCACTCAGCATCTCCACTATATGGTGAGTAGCAACTATAATTTTCACAATATTGTTACAAGGATTTCCATGACCAAAGAGCCGACATGGTTGACACTTATAATTGAGTGTCTCCACATGTATGAGTGTCTTTTTTAAAGTAAGAACTAATTTGTGATGGAGTAAGAGAAATTTTATTTATAAATGTAAATTATATAACAAATTACAGTATAAATTAAACAATGGAAAATCCAGGATGGAATGTAACAATACCAGAGAAGGAAAGTTGCTAATCATCATATAGCAGTGAGTAGCAAATTACAGTATTAACATTTTTTTTGTTCTTTTTAAAAATAGTCACAAAAACATTTAAACATTCGTCAAGTTGTGGCACCAGCTTTTGGATCCCAGCATCAAAGATCTCTGACACTTGACCATCAAAGCAGTTAGTAACAGTTTCTTTCAACATGTCATCATTTTCAGATTGCCTTCCACCAACAAATTCCTTCAGTTTTGAGAAATTCCTTCAGTTTTGGTAACAGCTGAAAGTCTGGTGGTGCTAAGTCAGGGCAGTATGGTGCTAAGTCAGGGCTGTATGGTGGATGACCCAGTAATTCCTAATGAAACTTCTCCAGTTATATCTTTGTTCTCACTTCAATGTGAGGCCAAGTATTGTCATGAAGCAAAACAATGCCACTAGAGAGCAGTTCCTGTTGGTGTTTCACAGTACCTCTCAGCATTTATTGTCATTCCTCTTGACAAAAATGTCTAACAGAGGAGTGCCTTTCTGGTCCCCAAAAGTTGGGGCCGCAATTTTCAATGTTGAAGGGTCTCGTTTGAAGTTTTCTGATTTCATCAGGGAGTTTGAATGATCTGACTCACTGGATTGATATTTATACTTCTGGAGTGTAATGCAATCCGTGTTTCATCGCTGGTCACAATGTGACTCAAGAAGTCATCAATGTCCTTGTGATAGCACTCCAAAGCAGACAAAGAATGTGCCATCTGCTTCATTTTATGTTCCTCTGTCAACATTTTCGGCACCCATCTCACACTTATTCTTTTGTTGTGCAGTTTGTCAGTAACGTGATAAACTACTAATTTTGAAATTTGTGGAAATTTCTGATGCAGCTTGTCAACAGTGAAGTGCCTATTTTGGTGAATTGCCTCATCAACTTTTTGTGTCAAGTCTTCGTTCATGACAGTAGATTATCCAGATCATTCCTCATGATGAACATTTATCCTTCCTTCATTAAACAGCCTGCAGCATTTATGCACATTTCCATCATTCATTACAATATAAACTTCAACAAGCTGGTAGGAATTTCAGTAGGATGAACTTGTTTTGCATTTAAGAATGGAATAATCAAGCACACCTCACAATCAGTGGGATTACTGATTGGCATGGTGACAAACGAAGCAGTAGAACCATACAGTCAACACCAGCAGAGATGTGAAATGTATTCGTGGTGTAGTAAGAGACAGGCCAACAGTAATTGACTGTGAATGCACATCACATGACAGGATGTGTGAACAAGCTGCACTAATGGTTCTTACTTTAAAAATGAACCTCATATATTAATTAGTTTAGTTTTGCAGCTGTTTACAAATGTTTGTACAAGTAACTGACAAAGTCTCAGAGATCATTTTGTTGCCTACAGTTTTACTTTCTTGTTCTTACCTGTCTGTGATGTTCACTGTATAAAAGGCAAATCAACATCCAACACTGTGACATTTTAACACAAGAAAAAAAAGAGAGAAAAAAATGAATACTGATCATAAGTTTCTGAATGTACACATGTACACTGCTGGCCATTAAAATGACATCATCATGAAGTTATAAACACTGCATCAAGATATACAAGCTGCACAGTCTGAATAGTTTTAAGTATGTTACGTAAATAGAAACAGAATAATGGGGAAAAATTATGCTGAAAACTCTATTTCATTAGCTGGAGGATGGAAATTTATTAGAATAGCTTTGCGGTAACCAAAACTCTCTTGAATCTGTAAATGCATTCCACTACAAAACTAATATTAAATTAGAAGAACATCTATGAAGAAGCTGTTTCTGCAAAACTAAGAAAAAAGAAATACCATTTGCAAGGTCTGATGATTGGAAAACAGAAAGATAGTTGAGAGGTTTTTACATTTTTACATAATTTCTGAATACAGTGGTACAAGTGCCAAATATGCTCACCAACAAAAAATATCTCAAAACCATTGTCAGCTACTAATGTGTGTGTCTGGAAGTAACCAGCACAACCAGAATTTATCATATTATTTTTAAGATAAGATCTAGTTTTGTATAACTGCTATGCTATTTTTCAATTCACATTGCCTGTATAACAAATATTTTAGGAGTAAAATGGTGCTGTACAGATGCAAAATAATATACTACTTTTGTCGATGGAAATTCCAGGGTTGGTGGAAAAAAAGGACCTCAGAAAAATATACTTGAAATATGAAACAACTATCAGGAAAATGCAAGTTATGAGGAAGAGATGTGAATGGGACAAAACTACTGACACAAAATATAGTGCAGACATTGTTGAAACAATTGTGGATTCCATTTGAACTGCCATACACGTCAACAAAATTAAACATCATTTTGAATCATTATAAAAGTTCTTAATATTGTAGATAAACATTGTGTATTCTTAACCAAGCATGCACATTTGTTCCTTGTTTTAATTACATTTATCTGAAATGGTAAAAATGTAGTAAATCAAAGATGTTGTGAAAATTGCTCGAAATAATAGTTTTATTTTTTACTTTTAACAAATTCATAATGGTTTCAAGTGCCATACAATAATATAAAATTTAATGCATGTAACACTTGTAAGCATGCAGCTCCCTTCTACAGTCTGAGTGCAGCTGACACAAAGTTACATGTTTTTCATTTTAGAACCACCTCCTGAGAAAAAATTATGTTAATTATCAATAGCAGAGAACACGAATACTGAGATTTTGCATAAATATGATTTCAGCTGGAACTCAGGCAAGTGTTCACCCCATAGATAGTGGCTTGCACCACACTGGGCTAATATATGCTACTGTTTTCAGTTGTGATAAATTTACCTGCATCCCTCTTGTATCTGTAAATTTATATAGCTCACTGAGTCTACATTCCTATGAGTGCAGCTGCTTCCAAGCAGTCTCTGATGATTGTTACTGGTGTTACTGAACTAAAACTCATATTAAGGAGGAACAGGGTACAACCCCGCACTTGACTATTATAATTAAAATTTTCATTGTTTCCTAAATCATTGCATCTGAATAACATAGGCTACATATGATTTCTTTCCTATACTTATCCAACTGAGCTAGAGCTCAGTCTCTTAATGATGATTCTGTTGATAGAATTTTAAATCTTAACCTTCATTCCTTCTTTTAATTATATTTTCTTCCAGGAAAACAACATTTTGAACAAAGCTGTGCTATGAGTTCTCAAGGCAGCATCTCTACTACGTGCGCTGTTTGAAAATAAAATGACAGATATCAAGTTTTATTAATTAAGAATATTAGTTAATGTACAGGCAAATACAGTACAACAGTCTTGAAACTGATACCACTCAGCTATGGGGGCGGACATTCAACCAATCAAATGTGCTAATTTTAATGCAACTGACTGAGACAGAAAACCAAAGTAAAATCAGCTACCAGTCACATCAACAATGAAAATCAGCTGACTATAATCATACCTGATCCATAAAATAACAAATACAGTGGACTGAAAGTAAAGACAACTGTAAATTTCCCTGTTATAAATATAACTTATTATTTATGGAAACAATCAATTTTTGACAAAATAAGGTGATTGGATGGACAGAAAAAAAATCTACTCACCAAGCAGTGGCACAACACACACATAAAAGATTATAATTAGGCATGCTTTTGGAGCCATTGGATCCTTATTCAGGCAGAAGGGTTGAAAGGGAAGGAAGAGGGGTGAAGGAAAAGGACTGGAGAGGTCTAGGAGAAGGGAAGATTTTGGGAAAATCACCCAGAGCTGCGGGTTAGAGGAGACTTACCAGACACGATGAGAAGGGAAGACTGTTGGGGACTGCATCAGATGAAATTTGAAAACCTAAGAGCTTAAAGGTGGAAGACAGGGTAATATGCAAGACAGGTATTACTGCTTAAACATCCAGCACAAATTAGTAAGTGTGAAAAGCTAAGTACATTGTATGTAACAGAGCAGGGAGTGGGTGGTGAAAAATAGACCACTAAGAAAATGAAAGATGTAGAAAACTAAAACGGAGTGAAGGAAGGAGTAGCTACTGTGATGAATGCTGAGTTGGATGAAATTAACGTAAATTAAGGCCAGTTTGGTGGCAAGAGCCAAGGAAATGTTTTAACACTAGTTCTCACCTGTGGAGTTCTGAGAAACTGGTGTCCAGGGGAAGAATCCAGATGGCACGTGTGGTGAAATTGGCATTGAGGTCACAATTGTCATGTTGTACAGCATGCTCTGCAACAGGATGTTGCATGTTGCCAGTATACACCCTCTGCCTATGACCATTCATCCTGACCGATAACTGTGTGGTAGTCATGCTGACTTAAAAGGCCAAACAGTTTACTTAACAGCTAGTATATGATATGTATCATTTCACAGGTTGCTCTCCCTTTGATGGTATATGTTTTGCCAGTTATGGGGCTGGTGTAGGTGGTGGTAGGAGGGTGCATAGGGCAAGTCTTGCATTGGAGACTGTCACAGGGGTAGGAGCCATGGGGTAGGGAAATGGGTGCAGAAGGAGTATAGGGCTTGAGAGGAATATTGCGAAGATTGGGAGGGTGGTGGTCAAAATCTCAGACAAAATGGATCTCATTTCAGATTTTCAAATCTCTTCTGGTGCAGTTCCTTCTCATCCCGTCTGGTAAGTCTCCTCTGACCCACAGCTCTGGGTGATTTTCCCAAAATCTACCCCTTTCCATGGACCTCTCCTGTCCTTTTCCTTCACATCTCTTTCTTTCCCTTCTGCCTGAAGGCGGGGCCACTGGCTCCGCAAAACTTGCCTGATTATAATCTTCAATGTCTGTGTTCTGCTGCTGTTTGGCGATTAGATTTATTTAACTATTACTAAGTTAGGTTTCTTATGTGTTATAAATCATGAAGCCCTACAGATTAAAAAAAAGTGCAATAAGAAAGAAACACATTGCTTACAATTTGTCACAAGAAGCCAAAATAAATGCCTCATTTCAAATAATAAAAAAAGAAACTAGAAACCACCTATTCTTGAAATACTCAGACAGAGGCTGATGACATTGTGATAAAGACTGAGGGAAGAAAATAAAACTTCCCATTTCATACACTACACTTTTTCGAGGCAAGGAAACAAATGAGCTCAAACCTATTTCCAGTGGATCCACTGCACCATAAATACACCAAAGAAAGGAAGGGACAAAAAAGAATAAATGAGGAGAAATGTACTGACTCATGGTAGCTGTGAGTCATGCAAAAACAGTTCAATTGGTAAAAGCATTATAAATGAAATGCAAGAGTGGAGATTTGTGTCCTACTCTGATGCTATCTGTTCATGAGATTAAGCAGACATCAGTCTTTGTAATCACTTCTACCCACTCTCAAAACACCACAAATAGTGTGGTGATCACTCACAGCAAAAGATTGATTGGGAAACAGTGCGTAGGATAAGGTATGATTTCAACACTGATTCATTACTGCTACTATTTTGGCTCTTAGTACATTAGACTGTTGCAATTCTACAGCATTGCACACAGTATCTTGTAATATGTGCTTCTATATTGTCCATAAAAGAAAAACAAAACGATTCTGTAACCTGACAGACTTGTCTTTGTGTCACCCTGAACCTTCATACAAGCAACTGTATGATGTGTGGTTCCTGTGCTCCCTTACATTTCTGAGTGCTTCCTTACATTCCATAATATGTAATTTTTCTTAAAAAGCAAAACGATATAAAAGTCAATGATTTTATGTCAATTTTTATAAATTAAGTTATCCTAATGTAGCTTGGAATGGAACATATATAAAAGTAAAAGTGCCAATGATATCCTTGCTTTTTGAACTAGTACCTTCTTTATGTAGGTGAATGGGATATGTTAAAAAGAAAAGCAGGTCACCTGTACTGAGGAATTTGAAACCAGAACAGCTGTTAGCATGAGTGACATAAAAGTAGATATCTTAGGTGTTGCAAAACAACTCAAATCACTTAAGAAAGGCAAGTCTTCTGGACCAGATGGTATACCAATCAGGTTCTTCTCAGAGTATCCACATACAATAGTGCCTTTCTTAGCAATCATATACAACCGCTCACTTGACGAAAGGTCTGTTCCTAAAGACTGGCTGGCCAGTGTGGCCAAACGGTTCTAGGTGCTTCAGTTTGGAACCACGCGACCGCTCCTGCCTTGGGCATGGATGTGTGTGATGTCCTTAGGTTAGTTAGGTTTAAGTAGTTCTAAGTTTTAGGGGACTGATGACCTCAGATGTTAAGTCCCATAGTGCTCAGAGCCATTTGAACCATTTGAAAATAAAGACTGGAAAGTAGCACAGGTCACACCAATATTCAAGAAAGGAAATAGGAGTAACCCATTGAATTACAGACCCATATCACTGACCTCAATTTGCAGTAGGATTTTGGAGCATATACTGTACTCAAACATTATGAATCACCTTGAAGAAAATGACTTATTGATACATAACCAACATGGATTCAGAAAATATCGTTCTTGTACAACACAGCTAGCTCTTTATTCCCATGAAGTAATGAGTGCTGTTGACAAGGGATCTCAGATTGATTCCATATTCCTAGATTTCCAGAAGGCTTTTGATTCTGTTCCTCATGAGCGACTATTCATCAAATTGATGATGTGAATATAATAGAGGGAAACATTCCACACGGGGAAAATATATTTAAAAACAAAGATGATGTGACTTACCAGCGCTTTCGTATGGTAAGTCACATCATCTTTGTTTTTAAATATATTAATCAAATTGCATGCATAAGGAGTATCGTCTCAGTTGTGTGACTGGATTCGTGATTTCCTCTCAGAGAGGTCACAGTTCATAGTGATAGACGGTAAATCATCAAGTAGAATGGAAGTGATATCTGGCATTCCGCAAGGTAGTGTCATAGGCCCTCTGCTGTTCCTGATTTATATAAATGATCTAGGTGATAATCTGAGCAGCCCCCTTAGATTGTTTACAGATGATGCTGTAATTTACGTCTAGTAAAATCATCAGATGATCAATTCCAACTACAAAATGACCTAGAGAGAATTTTGGTATGGTACGAAAAGTACCAATTAGCACTAAACAAAGAAAAGTGCAAGGTCATCCACATGGGTACTAAAAGAAAACCAATGCATTTTGGGTATACAATAAATCACACAAATCTAAGGGCTGGCAATTCGACTAAATACCTAGGAATTACAATTACGAGCAACTTAAATTGGAAAGACCACATAGATAATATTGTGGAGAAGGCAAAACAAAGACTGCACTTTGTTGGCAGAATACTTAAAAGATGCGACAAACCCACTAAAGAGCCAGCCTACATTACACTTGTCCGTCCTCTGCTGGAATATTGCTGTGCGGTATGGGATCCTTACCAGGTAGGATTCACAGAAGACATCGAAAAATTGCAAAGAATGGCAGCTCATTTCATGTTATCGTGCAATAGGGGTGAGAGTGTCACTAATATGATACGCGAGTTGGGGTGGCAGTCACTGAAACAAAGGCAGTTTTCTTTGCAGTGAGATCTATTTACAAAATTTGAATAACCAACTTTCTCTTCTGAATGCATAAATATTTTGTTGACACCCACCTACATGGGGTGAAATGATCATCATAATAAAATAAGAGAAATCAGAGCTCAAACAGAAAGATTTAAGTTTTCCTTTTTCCCACGTGCCATTCGAGAGTGGACTGGTAGAGAAGTAGTATGAAAATGGTGTGAATTTCAGAGTAACCACGTAGATGTAGATGTAGTCACAGAAACCACAAATACAGGGCACAGAATCTGGCTTCAACATATCAGAAATGTAATGGCTGCTGTTTGAATTATGCTATGTGAATCAGAGGTGATTGTGTAGTTTACTCATTGGCACCCCATACCATCTTACCACGTGATGGGTTCATTTGGTGATGACAAATGCAGTCTGGCAATGTTCTTTCTCCTTGGAGCCCCCATCCCCACAAGTGGATACATACTTTGGGATACTGTACACAGAATTGGGACTCATCTTACTCTATCAGACTCACGTGTCCAGTGTTATCACGGTGATTTATTGATAGCGTGCCTCTCTCTGCTACTATGTCAAGGGAAGCTGCAAGAAAGGTCACCTTGGTGACAGTCCATAGTAATCCATACATCATCACATTGTCCATGTGGATATTGGACTTGCTGAAAACAAGCCCATTTCCTGACTCAAGGCATGTTATGGTTCTATATGACTATGTATGGTCAAGCAATCAATATCTGTCCATTTAGGACATGGCCCTTGAGGTACTGCATGGTGTTTAGTACAGCCCTCTTGAACCCAGTGAATCAATATTTAAATGACAATTGTATGATCCTGACAATGTTACAAAATAATAAACCACAATCTTGGCACTGTTGAATCCTGACTTGTGCCAACAGATGTGTCTCCTTCTTACCCAAGGTGAAATCTTCTCACAAGAAACAAATATTCAAATACGATTTCCGAATGAGATGCTACCAGCATTATGGAGCAGTACTGAGATTCTGATCATCTGCATATCCAAGCATCTAGTACAGCTTGTGCCAATGTGATGTTTGTTGAATACCAACTACTTGGTGTTCCAGTTTTAATGACCATCAGTTTTCATACTTGTCTAGAAAGTGGATTTCTAGTATGTGAATGGAGGTAATTAATGTCAATTATAAAAGGAGGTTTTAATGTCTTGACCATTGTGTAATATGTTAGTTAGATATTGATAAAATATCAATGTCCATAGCATATGTTAGAGCTTCTGTTAGTGAAATAAAATTTTACAGTGAAAAGTCCAGGTTGGAATATCAACATTTTTGAAAAGGATAAGTTAGTATTCATCTTAAAGATGACTTGCTGAGTTGCAGACAGACACAATGTGTCATCTCTATGTTAGGTATCGATCTATCCTTTTCATAATTGTAGAAATAAAATTTTATTAATCTAACATTCACGTGCTATATGGATGTAACCCAGTCCCAATCCCAAAGAAAGCAGATGTTGACAGATGTGAAAATTACCAAACTATCAGTTTAATAAGTCACAGCTGCAAATACTAACGTGAATTCTTTACAGATGAATGGAAAAACTGGTAGAAGCCGACTTCAGGGAAGATCAGTTTGGATTCCGTAGAAATATTGGAACACGTGAGGCAATACTGACCCTATGACTTATCTTAGAAGCTAGATTAAGAAAAGGCAAACCTATGTTTCTAGCATTTGTAGACTTAGCGAAAGCTTTTGACAATGTTGACTGGAATATTCTCTTTCAAATTCAAAAGGTGGCAGGGGTAAAATACAGGGAGCGAAAGGCTATATATAGTTTGTACAGAAACCAGATGGCAGTTATAAGAGTCGAGGGACATGATACGGAAGCAGTGGTTGGGAAGGGAGCGAGACAGGGTTGTATCCTCTCCAGGATGTTATTCAATTTGTATATTGAGCAAGCAGTAAAGGGAACAAAAGAAAAGTTTGGAGTAGGTATTAAAATCCATGGAGAAGAAATAAAAACTTTGAGGTTTGCCGATGACATTGTAATTCTTTCAGAGACAGCAAAGGACTTGGAAGAGCAGTTGAATGGAATGGACAGTGTCTTGAAAGGATGGTATAAAATGAACATCAAGAAAAGCAAAACGATGCTAATGGAATGTAGTCAAATTAAGTCGGGTGATGCTGAGGGAATTAGATTAGGAAATGAGACACTTAAAGTAGTAAAGGAGTTTTGCTATATGGGGAGCAAAATAACTGGTGATGGTTGAAGTAGAGAGGATATAAAAAGTAGACTGGCAATGGAAAGGAAAGCGTTTCTGAAGAAGAAAAATTTGTTAACATCGAGTATAGATTTAAATGTCAGGAAGTCATTTCTGAAAGTATTTGTAAGGAGTGTAGCCATGTATGGAAGTGAAATATGGACAATAAATAGTTTGGACAAGGAGAGAATAGAAGCTTTCGAAATGTGGTGTTACAGAAGAATGCTGAAGATTAGATGGGTAGATCACATAACTAATGAGGAGGTATTGAATAGAATTGGGGGGAAGAGGAGTTTGTGGCACAACTTGACTAGAAGGAGGGATCAGTTGGTAGGACATGTTCTGAGGCATCAAGGGATCACCAATTTAGTATTGGAGGGCAGCGTGGAGGGTAAAAATCGTAGAGGGAGACCAAGAGATGAATACACTAAGCAGGTTCAGAAGGATGTAGGTTGCAGTAGGTACTGGGAGATGAAGAAGCTTGCACAGCATAGAGTAGCATGGAGAGCTACATTAAACTAGTCTCAGGACTGAAGACCACAACAACAACACAGCGTGGATGAGTGTTCGCAGGTGCACACTGCTTATATCCTAAGTAAAGGTTAATATTTAATCCGCCAATGGAAAAAGTACATGTTTTTTTCTATATGCACTATAAGGTCAATGTCTGTGTGTATTAGCGGGTGAGTTACGTTTTTATTTTTAAACTGTAACGCCGTGACATGTCCGCTATCCTTGCAAAGGTGATCAATGGAGGAGTACTTCTGCTAATACTACTACTGCTGCTGCTCTTGTTCAATATATACATAAATGATATGATAGACAGGTAAGCAGCAATATTTGACTATTTGCTAATGATGCCATAATATATGGGACAGTATCAATGTTAAGTGATTGTGGAAGGTAAAGGATGACTTACACAGAATTGTTATTTGGTGTGATGAATGGCAGCATGCTCTAAATAAAGAAAAATGTAAGCTAGTGCAGTCGAGCAGGAAAAACAATTATGTAATGTTCGAATGCAGTATTTCTGATGTGCTGTTTGACACAGTCACATCAATTAAACACCTGGGTATAATTCTACAAAATGATAAGAACTGAGGCAAGCATCTAAAGACAGTAGTTGGGAAAGTGAATGGTTGACTTTGGTTTATTGGGAGAATTTTGGGAAAGCGTAGCTCATCTATAAAAGTGACATCATCCAGAACACAAGTGTGACCCATTTTTGACTAGATCTAGTCCTCGAATGTTTGGGATCCCCACCAGATCAGATAAAAGGAACCCATCAAAGAGAATCAGAGGTATGCTGCTAGATTTGTTACTATTAGGTTGGATCAACACACATGCTTTATGGAGATGATTTGTGAACTTAAATGCAGATGCATGATGGAATGGTAAGAGAAGCAGCAATTGCTGCTCACTGCAGAATGATTCTGCTGCCATCAATGTATATTTTGCATAAGGACCATAAACAACAGATACAAGAAATTAGGCCTCATATTGAGACATAGAGACAGTCACTTTTCCCTTGCTCCATTTGTGACTAAAACAGGAAAGGAAACCACTAGTAACGGTACAAGATAACCTTCACCTTGCACTACATGGTGGTTTGGGGAGTATGTATGTAGATATAGATATACTACTGCTACTACTAATACTACTACTACTACTACTACTACCACTGTTATTAAGAAGTAGCCAAAACAATTCCATCAGTGTTTTGCTAGTAGGATGATGAATAGGCAAATGTTCTTCTTTTGGAAATGTATGACATTACATATCATGTACTTCCTTATGCCAACTTTCATCTGGACTATTCTAGCACATGTACATCCTCAATCCAAATTCCCATTCCCACCTCAGCCAGACTGGTGTTCCCAATAAACTTGAACAGCAAGTGGGCTGTGGTGTGAATGCAAATTTGGACTGAGGAGGAAGGTATGCTAGAATAGTCTGTGCACTTGTAAAAAGCTACTGTGCCAGGTGGCATAATAGTTAGTGCATCTGCCTAGAGGGCAATAGGCCCAGGTCCGAAACCTGGCTTCAGTAAAAATTCTCATTTGTCCCTTCACTCAGCATAGAGACATCATAACACAAGTGTGTTCATTTTGCTTTCCTGTTTTGCTGAATTTTGGATACTTTTTGCCAAATGTACACAACATACAGTCCTGGCTACTGTACACAATATACCTGCCAAAACTGATAGTTGCAGGCACAATCAGTGGTCTCATATTGACATGTTATGCATGCTGTGTATTTATATGTTGTCTGTGGTAACACAGTTCACGTTTTCCATCGCACTTCACATAGCGTAGACCAGGAACTGTCTGCTAGGCGTGCCCGGAGCAAACTCACTGGGCACGGCCCATGCTGCCTGAGTTGTTGTTGTTGTTCCGCCGGCAGAGGTCGCGGCCGAATTCTTGTGTGTCCTCTGATGGACGGGACTCTACTTGCAGCAACCACTGTCCGTGATGCGCCGTGCCGATGTGCACCTCCCGCGATCTTTCTGGTGGCTACTGCACTCCTCCTCCTTCGGGGGGTGAAGCCACCGTGATCCACTGTGTCGGAAGGTGGAGCGTCATGCAGGAGTGATGACCTCCACATCCATCGGAAGGCTGGAGTCGAGGGGATCTGCCAACCCTCGAGCCGGAACCTTCGAATACGGCTGGAAGCGACTCACACGAAGAGGCCTCCCCGTAGTCCCACCACCGGAGCCCGGGACAGAACGGGAGACAAGCCGTCGAACTCCGAATCCTGGTCCACCTCAGGAGGGGCAAGACCCAGTGGTGGAGACGATGGGGAAGGGACGACAACAGGTGAATCAGCCTCCTGAGAAACCGGGCCTGCGAGGGGGGCCGGCTCTCGCTGGGGCATCTGTAACGATGGCGATGCCGCTGCTGGAGCTACTGGAAGCTGCCAAGGCTGAGAACCACCACAGTGCGGCGGAGACACAGGGGGGAGGGCTGGTAGTGTCCCCTGAGAAACCAACACGGGTGCCGGCAATGGGGAAGCCGGGCACCCACCCTCCGACCCGAGGGGTCGGAAGGTGGGTGCCCAAATGTGGATGTAGCTGATTTTGGTGACGACGTACCTCCCAGTACCCCGCCTGCAAGGTATAGAGCCGGCGCCCATTTTGGCGCAGGACCAAACCCACGTGCCCAGACCGACATACCCGGTGTAAAGCCGGGTACTCCGTTTTGCAAAGACTGGTGAGGACCAGGCCGGAGGAGATGCAGGAGAGTCCTAGGTTGGTGCCCGTGGAGGAGTTCTGCGAGGCTGCATTCTCCCATTGATGTGGTCCGGTATGCCGTCAGGAAAAACGTCAACACCTCCTCCGCAGGAAATTCGTGCACATACTTTTTCATCTGCATCTTAAATGTGCGCACCATGCGCTCGGCTTCCCCATTCAATTGTGGATGAAAGGGGGGAGAGCAAACGTGCAGAATACCGATGCGCCTACAAAAATCCTGGAAGGTCTGCGAAATAAACTGAGGTCCATTGTCCGAGACCAGGGTGACTGGCAGACCTTCCACAGCAAAGATTTTTGATAGTGCTTGGATTGCAACTTCTGAAGTGGTTGAGGAGCAGCAAACCACATATGGGAATCGGGAATAAGCATCAATGACAATGAGCCAAAAGCCATTGAGAAACGGGCCCGCAAAATTGATGTGAACACGTTCCCATGCCTGGGTTGCAGGCGGCCATGAAGAGAACGCTGACCTGGGAGATGCCTGTTGGCTTGCACACTGGGAACAGGTGGCCACCAAGTGCTCAATTTCTCTGTCAATACCGGGCCAGTACACATGTCTGCGAGCCAAGGTTTTAGTACGGGAAACACCCCAGTGCCCCTCATGTAATAACGTGTGGACTTCTCTTCGCAAACTTGTATGAACAACCACGCGAGGAGCTGTATCATCAGTAGCCAGAAGGAGAACTCCTTCCAAGACGGAGAGGCAGTCTTGTAGAACAAAATAATTACGAAGTGGGTCCGAGGCCCGGCTGGAGGTCGGGATGACCACCGCTGCTGAATGAGGTGAACTACTTGCCGGAGAACCAGGTCAGCTGCCGTTTCCCTGGCGAACACATAATCTCCTCTCGATCGAACTTAGGATCCGGGCCCACCGGAAGATGGGAAAGAGCGTCTGCGTTGGCATGCTGTCTGGTAGGGCAAAAATGAATGTCATAATGGTACTTAGAGAAGAACAAGGCCCAGTAGTCTGTGGGCCACCCTATCCGGAATCTGAGAGGCGGGGCCAAATAACGATATTAACGGCTTATGGTCAGTGATTAACTGAAACTTTGTGCCGTACAAGAAAGGGTGAAACTTGGTAACAGCGTAGACAATGGCCAAAGCCTCTTTTTCCACCTGGGAGTAAAGGGCCTGCGCGGGACTAAGAGTTTTAGATGCAAACGCCAGTGGCTGCTCGGAACCATCCGTGTTGCGATGGGCCAGGACCGCCCCCACCCCATACTGCGAAGCATCAGTAGCCAGGACCAATGGCTTATGGGGGTCAAAAGTAGCCAAACAAGGCGCTGACGTGAGGAGGCCCTTCAACGAGGTGAACGCTCGCTCGCATACAGGCGACCAATCAAAAGGAACACCCTTGCACAGAAGGCAGGGCAGGGGGTGGGCTATGGTGGACGCCCTGGGAATGAACCGGTGGTAATAGGCAATCTTGCCTAAAAAAGCTTGTAACTCCTTCAGCGAAGTGGGCCGCGGAAGTTCAACGATACCTTGGACCAAACTTCCTAGCAGCTGGACACCGTGCCGAGAGATGGTGTAGCCCACATACTCAATGGACGGTTGGAAGAAGTCTGACTTACGCAGGTTGCAACGCAATCTCACGGACCTGAATTTGAGAAAGAGGGTGCGAAGGTTGTGCAAGTATTCCTTCGTGCTGCGGCCTGTGACAATTATGTTGTCCAGGTAATTAATACAATGAGGGATTGTCGATGCGACATGCGCAAGATAACGTTGGAATATCGCCGGGGCACTGGATATTCCGAAGGCCAACCGCTGGTATTGGTAAAGGCCAAACGTTTGGAGTCAGCATCAAGTGCTATCTGATGATAAGCCTCCGAAAGATCGATTTTCGAAAAATATTGGCCTCCCGCCACAGCGGAGAACAATTCATCAGCACGAGGCAAAGGATAGGTGTCCACCACCAATTGGGAATTAATGGTGGCCTTGAAATCGCCACAAAGACGTAATTTTCCCGAGGGTTTCCTGACAATAACGAGGGGCGAAACCCACTCACTAGAAGAAATGGGAAGAACGATCCCTAGGGCTGTCATCCGGTCTAGCTCTTCTTTTACCTGAGGGCGGAGAGTCATGGGGATCTGCCTTGGGGGCGATCCGACGCCTTCAACGTTAAGTGAGCTTCAAAGTCTGAAACACGCCCCAGGCTCTCCTCACAGATATCCGGAAAGTCAGAGATCAAATATTTCAATGATTGATAGAGAATGTCTTCAGAGACCAACTGTATGGTGTCAGCAATAGAAAACCCGAAAGCTTGAAAGGCATCCAAGCCAAAAATGTTAGCGGGGCTCGCATCACTGACAACAATAAAAGTAATAGGCCGAGTGACTGATTTGTAAGTCACATCGGTAGTGAATTGACCCAGTAGGGGAATGAACTGTTTGCCATCACTGTGTAGACGCCGGTAAACTGGTACCAACAGGGGTGACCCAAGGTCGGAGTAAGTTTGTGCATTCAACAAAGAAACTGCCATGCCCATATCTACTTGCAGTTGTAATCGGTGCGATCAAACCGACACCTCGATAAAGATGCGTCAGGAGCCTGGCCCGATGAAACTTCCTGAATGTCAATGTCCATGTCCTCTGTACCTGCTTCCTTCGATTCTTTTGAGGCTGAGCGGCAAACTTTAGGAATGTGTCCTTTTTTATTACATTTGCGACAAATGGCCCAACGCTGGGGGCACTTTGACCAATCAAGATGTATATAGCACGATGCACAGGACGGTAACACAGGCTGGCGGCCGGAACTCTGTTTACACGCCGTGCGGGAGCGGCCGTAATGGCCGGATTGTACCGCTCGCACGTCGTCCACCCCGGACGCAGTGGACACGGCTGCGCCGCCCTGACCCGGCGCGACGTTGCACCACGCTTCCAACTGTTGACTTGCGGCGTGAGAGACTTCATACGATTGAGCAATGGACAGGAATTCCTCAAGGGAAGGTTCTTCTAACTGCAGGGCCCGTTGCCGGACCTCCATATCAGGGGATGAACGAACAATGATGTAGCACACCATAATGTGGGCATATGACTCTCGCGACTGCTCTGTGACAAAATGACACTTGCGACTAAGACCGTGCAGGGTAGCGGCCCACACCCAGTAAGACTGATGGGGCTGCTTCTTGCATTGATAGAACTCGACCCTAGCCACCACAACATGCGTGCAGTAGCGATAATATGAAGACAGCAATAACACAATGCATGAAAAGACAAGGACGAGGGTTCCTGCAATGGCGCTAGCTGCCACAAAACTTGATACAGCGAGGGAGATATCCAAGACAAGAAAATATCATGACATACATCCACATCGGCAACATGAAATGCCTGGAAATGCTGCGGAAGGCGATGTTCATATGTGTCCCAATCCTCTGCCGTCTCATCATATGGGGGGAAAGGGAGGAGGGAACGACGCTGGAGCAGACTGCGTGGAGAGCTACACCGGAAACACTTGTTTCATGGTTGCCATGAGCTCCGTCTGCTGCTCAACCAAAACCCGTAGTTAATCCTCCATGCCGTGGATAAGCTGGGAAACCAGAACAATGACGCAACCCGCGAAAGAACGACCCTACTCATCGCCAATTGTGTAGTAACACAGTTCACATTTTCTGTCACACTTCACATAGCGTAGACCGAGAACTGTCTCCTAGGCGTGCCCGATGTGAACTCACTGGGCACGGCCCGTGCTGCCTGAGTTGTTGTTGTTGTTCCGCCGGCAGAGGTCACGGCCGAATTCTCGTGTGTCCTCTGGTGGACGGGACTCTACTAGCAGCAACTACCGTCCGTGACGAACCTGCCAATGTGCGCCTCCTGTGATCTGTCTGGTGGCTACTGCATTTTCCCACTTCTTGTTAGTGTGCACAGTGTCACCATGGTGCTATGTTTCTCCATGCTCTCAAAGACCCTTGAAACTTATGGCCATAATTGTATGTAGATAACATCAACAATACTACAATGCTCACTGCCAAAAAAAGGAAGAGCTCTCTTCTCTTAATACTGAATTTGTCTGAAGCTGTATTCTAGAGGAATCATAAAACATATTAATGTCTTCCAAATGTGCATCATGATATGAATATTATGGTAAAATCAGAAAAATTTGAGCTCCTGAAGAGGTTAAAAACAATTCTTCCTATGGTCCACTCGTAGATGGAATCATTGGGATTGTAAATGACAGTGGAACTCAAAAGTAAAGCATTACAGTTTAGCATTAAAGTATTGCTTTCAATGAATATGATTTACATAAAATCACTGGGTGCAAATGACTTGAATTTAACTTCATGTAGCTACATGTACTTGCAATCACATTATAGAAATCCTTGATTAAAGATTAAAAAGTAGCTATATATGTGTGGCTGTAGTACTGCCATACACCCCCCCCCCCCCACCCCCACCCCCACCCCCAAAAAAGGAAATCATGCACACGACATTCTTCAATATTTTTATTTTTCATTCTTTTCAATTATGCTGGGGTATACAGTTGTTTTAGGGATGCTTTCTCCAGTTGTAAGGAATATGTCAGACATAAACATTGTTTTGTACAAAAAAATGTATCAGATGTGCCTTAGTTACAGTTCATGCATATCTGGTTTGGCTGAGGACTAGACGATTAAAGGAAAATAAATTGTTATAACAAATTTACTTTTATATTTGGCACATCAACTTAGTTACTGTGATATGATATCACTGGTCATTTTTTAATCAAAGATCATAAAACATTGTAAAAGGAACCGTGAAAGGATAATATCATACGTCAAGTTAAAGAATCACTTATAAACTTGACAACTGATTTGTTTTTTGATGTCAGCTGATGCTGGATGTCACACTATGAGGTCGCGTCTCAATATCAGGAGATGATGCTGTCATGTCTTCATCCGCAACAGTCAGATGATTTTCATTTCCAGATGTAGGCTCTTTCTCTGAAATAATTTTCACAACATTGACTATACAGAAGAAATTCTGAATGGATTTAAAAACAAACAACTTTCTGGGGAGGGCAACCACAGCTCAGAGGCATTATGAATGGCAATAACAAACATTCAAATTATCATAAAAATTATAACAATTAAAAAGTCAAGAATTGATGAGCAGTTTCCAAAAGGTGCACAGCTGTATGAAGATACTGTATTTGCAACTATTGATTTCATGACAGTATAGACATTTCTTCAGGTTTATCTGTCAAGAATACAAATTTCTGAAAAAAAAGTACTCGCAATGGTTACATTTCCATAAGGTAGATGGACAACATGGAGTCCCAGCTCTCAGGAAGTTGAACATGTTAAGAGTCACAGATGGGTCATCATAATAAAATTTAGTACAACCAAAACATGCTTGTGAATGTGTACAAAGCATTACTCTTGAATTAGTCAGGCCTAGAAAAAAGTGGAGGAAAACTCTAATAATGAATGGTACACTAGTGTGAATGAGAATAACATATCTAAAAATTAGCTAATGTCTAGGGAAAGTACCATAAGTAATGGCAAATACGATCCAAAAATAATAATACTCTAGTATAAAACTGAAATCTCAAATAGAAGAAATTTGAAAAATAGCTTACAGGATAACACCCCAAAGGATACATTATAAGATACAACACTAGCTGCATAAAATCGGTATTTATAAAACTTAAACTCCCATATTTCATGCATACTTCTGCCTTATTGCTAACAGGTGAATGTGGTGCATGCAGCCTGTGGAGGGTAGCAATACACTGAATGGCAGAAGGAACCATGCCCTTTAGCCTTCCAGTGTATTGCTACCCTTCACAGGCTACTTGCACCACACTGGCCTATTAGGAAGGTGGAAAAATATGCACATCACATTGGATTCTAAGTTTCATTTACATTGATTTTATGCAGTTTGTGTCTACTGGATCACCCATTAGTGTGTTATCTGATATGCTATTTTTCAGATTTCTTCCATTCTCGACATTTCACTTTTATAACAGAGTATTATTTATTTGCAAGAAGGCACTGTAGCCTTCTGCCTTCCAGTGTATTGCTAGCCTCCAAAGGCCTGCTAGAAAGATGGCAGAAGTATGCACATCACATGGGATTTTAAGTTTTATTTACATTGATTTGATTTTTAGGCATTTTTCCCCTTTCACAGTAATGCCCTGTTCCTTATGTATATGCCCCCCTCCCGCTGCTATTTTTCTGGGCCCTGCTCACTCAACAGTCATGATTTGTAAATTTTGACAAATATCTTTCGGGTGTGCTGAATTTTATTATGACAACCCACCAATGTTGTTTGACTCTTAATGTGGACAATGTCCAGAAAGCTGGGATTACATAATTGTCCATCAACAGTATGAAAATGTAAGCATTGTGAGCACTTGTCATTGTTTTTTTAGGTGAATGCCAACACTACGATTCTATATTTGTACCATTTCAAAAATTATATGCAGCAATTTGTATTCTTGATAGATAAACCTGAAGATCCATCAATACTGATGTGAAACAAGTAGTTGTGAATAAAGCACCTTGATACAGCTATGCAGATTTTGGAAACACCTCATCATTCATGTAGTAGCAAATACACTCTCACATGCAAATACCATAAAGCTGCTGAAGGCATCCTGCAATAGATTGTCCCAAGCTGCTACTTGCAGTTTTTGTTGCAATTTGGCAATGATTCTTGCAGGCTTCAGAGAATGAATAAGTATCTGCTTGAATATGTCCCATACATATTCAATTGGCAAGAGATCTGGTGACTTTATTGCCCAGGACAATTTTTGTACACCATGGAGAACATGTTATGTCACATAAGCTGTGTGTGAATGTGCATTATCCTGCTTAAAAAGAAAATCAGCTTCCTCTTGAAGAAATGGCAGTGGCACAGGGATAACAACCTGTGAAACATAGTGGGCACTGGTTACTTCACCCTGCGGAAACACCAAATGTGATTGCAAGTTGTAACTTTTGGCTGCCCACACCATGAAGCCTGGGATGTGACCCCTCTGCCATGGATGAATGCATTCTGGAATAGGCAGTTTACCAGGTCTGCATGGTACAGATGTATGTCCATCACTTGCATACAGATAGAATGTACTCTTAACACTGAAGACAACAGAGTTCCATTGCACTCTCAAGTCGACTCTTCGCCAATACCAATGTAGTCTTGCTTGGTGGTGTCATAGTGTCAGTGGTAGTTTTGCTAGAGGCATAAATAATCTTAGTCCTACTGCAAGCAGACAGTTTCACTGGTCTTTGGTGATACATTAAGTGCAAGATGTGCCCAGATTTCTTCTGTGTATGGTGACCTGTCAGCCACTGCTGCTCTCACAAAGCATCAATCTGGATGTGCGTCTGTATTACATAAATGTCTGGAATCTGTTCTATCGTGGAAATGTTCAACAGACAGCTGTTGAAAGCAATTTCAGTACAGAGTCAGTGGAGGGTCTGAGTCAGAGGATCAGGCAGTTCTGCAACCATACGGGCTACAGATTCCTTGACGAACACCACAGGAGAGTAGGGTTTTGGGTTAAGCGTAATAGGTAAGGGGTCTGTTAAACACAGGAGGTGGCTATATAGGTAATGGGGGTTGTTTGAAGGGAGTGAGCAGTTTTTTAGATTAGAGGGTCTCATGAAAGTACAGAGAGGTCTTCAGTCTCAAAGGGTGCAGATCAAACATAGGATGAGCATGGACCTAGGAACCATTGGTATTGTAGTTGTAGTATAGCTGTGCTGAGAAAGACCCAGATCTTCAAGCACCAATAGAAAGCACTGAAGCTCAAATTGTTAGAGGTATTGAAAACTCGCTAAAACCAAAGGTATGTTCAACTGAAACTTTTAGAAATAAGCTAACAGCACTCAGAAAGGATAGATTAACTACAGCTGGTGATGGCATGTTTGTTGGTGTTAGAAGTAATTTAGTTTTAGTGAAATTGGAGTAGATAGTTGCTGTGAGTTAGTTTGGGTAGTGATTATACATAACAAATGGTTCAAATGGCTCTGAGCACTATGGGACTTAACTTCTGTGGTCATCAGTCCCCTAGAACTTAGAACTACTTAAACCTAACTAACCTAAGGACATCACACACATCCATGCCCGAGGCAGGATTCGAACTTGCGACTGTAGCAGTCCTGCGGTTCCGGACTGCGCGCCTAGAACCACTAGACCACTGCGGCCGGCTATACATAACAACTGGAATAAATCAAACAATGGAAAATCCAGGATGGAATGTAACAATATTATGAAACGGAAAGTTGCTACTCACCATATAGCAGAGATGCTGAGTCACAGATAGGCACTAAAAAAAAGACTGTCACAAATAAATAAAGCTTTCAGCCATTAAGGCATTTGTCAACAATAGACATAGAACACACACACACACGATTTCAGTCTCAGGCACACTGTGAGCAGCAGCACCATTGCATGATGGAAGTGGTGGCTGTGTGGGGGTAAGGAGGAGGCTGGGGTGGGGAGGGAGAAGGATGTATGTTGTGGGTGGTGAACAGTGAAGTGCTACAGGTTAGATGGTGGGCAGGGGAGAGGTAGGGAGGGAGGGGGGACTGGGAGCAATGGAAAATGAGGGAAGTAAAAAGACTGAGTGTGATGGTGGAATGAAGGCTGTGTAGTGCTGGAATGGGAACAGGGAAAGGGCTGAATGGGTGAGGACAGTGACTAACCAAGGTTGAGGCCAGGAGGGTTACGGGAACGTAGAATGTATTGCAGGGAGAGTTCCCACCTGCGGAATTCGGAAAAGCTGGTGTTGGTGGTAAGGATCAATATGGCACAGGCTGTGAAGCAGTCATTGAAATGGAGGATATCATGTTTCACAGTGTGTTCAGCAAGAGGGTGGTCCACTTGCTCCTTGGCCACAGTTTGCTGGTGGCCATTCATGCGGACAGACAGCTTGTTGGTTGTTATGTCCACATAGAATGCAGCATCATGATTACAGCTTAGCTTGTAGATCACATGACTGGTTTCACAGGTATGGGATAGGTGATGTTTGTGATGGTCTGGAGTAGGTGCTGGTGGGAGGATGTATGGGAAAGTTCTTGCATCTAGGTCTTGTTGTGGATTGGCAGGAGACCAACCCACTAAAGTGAGAGGAAGCCGAAAGGCACGTGTTTAAGCTCACGCAGGCTGGCGTGAGGTCTAGAACAGGACAAGGTAATTAGAACTTAGAAAAAAGGATGTAATTGGTAGAATACTTAACTTTAATCCATTAATGTTGAACGTAGCTCTGTCTGCACATTATTTACAATATCAATAGCAACTGATAATGGCGCCTTGCTAGGTCGTAGCAAATGACGTAGCTGAAGGCTATGCTAACTATCGTCTCGACAAATGAGAGCGTATTTTTGTCAGTGAACCATCGCTAGCAAAGTCGGCTGTACAACTGGGGCGAGTGCTAGGAAGTCTCTCTAGACCTGCCGTGTGGCGGCGCTCGGTCTGCATTCACTGATAGTGGCGACACGCGGGTCCGATGTATACTAATGGACCGCGGCCGATTTAAAGGCTACCACCTAGCAAGTGTGGTGTCTGGCAGTGACACCACAGGTCTATTACAGGGGTATGACCCATGCTGTAAGGGGCTAGGAGCAGGGGTTGTGTAAGGACGGATGAGTATGTTGTGTAGGTTCAGTGGATGGCAGAATACCACTGTGGGAGGGGTGGGAAGGATAGTGGGCAGGACATTTCTCATTCAGGGCACAATGAAAAGTAGTCGAATCCCTAGTGGAAAATGTAATTCAGTTGCTCCAGTCCTAGGTGGTACTGAGTCATGAGGGAAATGCTCCTTTATGGCCAGACGTTGGGACTTTTGGAGGTGGTAGGAGACTGGAAAGATATGTTGGTGGTGACTTCAATCTACCCTCAATATACTTCCAAAAATGCATGTTTAAAGACAGTAGTAGGCATAAAACATCATCTAAAATTCTACAAAAGGCATTCTCTGAAAATTATTTTGAGCCAGTAGGGACCACACTCAAAGTGTAACTTTGAAATATAGAAAGGTCTTGATAGCACAGTTCTTTATTAAGTGTTACACGTTTCAAAATTTCATCATCAGACTGAAGATAAAAATCAAACTTTATTACAAAATACAGCAAGCTTGGTCCTAAAGTTTGGTTTCTTCCTTCAGTCTGATGATGAAATTTTGAAATGTGTAATGCTTAATAAAGAATTTTGTGATCAAGACCTTCTATAATTTGAAGTTATGCCAAATGTTTGTGTGCCTCTACTATGTAAGTATTTCTAGATCACGTAATGCACAGTGTAACTGGTTGTGAAAACACACTTGCCCACTTAGCAACAAATAAGCCTGAGCAAATGGGGAGAATATTTGTTGGCAGTTTTGTTTCAAATTACTATTCAGTTGGTATGAAATTTTTGTAGGCAAACAACAAGTGCATATGCTGCTGCCACCGACTCCTCTCCACCCCTATCAATCCATCAGAGTCCAGTTAGTTGCTTCCCTGGAAACCAAACCCTTGCTTTGTAGATTCATTTTTGACTGGTATGAGCTTCCCTTTGTACTTCACTTCCTGAGTGTGGCCTGACTGCCGATTTTACACATAGCCAAGAACTCTGAAACTGGTCCACAAAAAGAAAAGTTTGGCCCCACTCAATATAGACCCTCAAAAAAGGCCTCTAATTCACATCTAATTTGGATGTATGCTTCTAAAATAGGCAATAACAAAGGGTAAAATAACAGAGCTTCATGTCTTATTGACATTGGTTTCATTACTGCATGAGAATTAATCCAAACAGACAAATGAAAACATGCTTCCTGTCCATTATACCTACAGAGATAGACATGCATAAAGCTGCAGAAATGAGGCAAAAATCATCCCATTAAATCCAACTGACATAAACAGACACTAAAACTTCACTGGCTACCAAAGATTTCAGCCCTGAACACCAACAGTACTTGTATTGAATACCAAATACAGGACATATGGTGGAAAAATGATTTCATGTTACTGTATCTGTATGCTTTCTAAAATCTAGGAACAATATTTTGTAACAAAAACTCCTCAGGCTGTGCATATCTCAAGTAATACTCATAGTCTGCCTTAAGCACTACTTTCCTGCCATCAACAATATATAAACCACTCTGAGCATTGTTGAATCAAATATATGTATACAACAAAACATCTTTTGAAAAGTCTACGTCATGTCTTCAAGATCATTTATTTGTGCAGGAAATCATATACTGGAGAAACTTTACATATGGGAGGAACAAAAAATGAAGCAAAATTTGTAAAAAGTAGCTCTGGAAGATTAGTATTATGGTGATAAGAGTACATCTGACAGTAAAAAAAAAAATATTAAAAAAATTCATTTTCTGTATGATCTGCAATTAGAAATTATTTTTGTCTCTTACTAACAATATTTTCCAAAAAACCTGGAATTTTGGTTTTCTAAAAAACTCAAAACTTAATATAAAATGTTTATTAGAGGAAAAAGCACAATAGTTGCTTATTACCTGAAACAGATATACACTGTTGATCATTGAAGGGAATATGGTGTTCTGAATTGGTCAAATTTTCAAATGATTTTTGTATTTTTGGAGTTTGATTTTCAGTTGAGGAAGTTAAAAGTTTGGCAATACCTGTAAAATGTAGACATTTGCCCTTCTGTAAAAGAAGTCAGTAAAAAAATTATCAGTATGATACAATAACTCAGGAAGACACAACAGTTTAATAAAGAAAAACATTAAGACTCCAAAAGTGCAATTATTACCATGACAAGTTTCCTACTGTCAATGTAATAAAGTATATGTACTAAAATTAATGTGCACATGAGAAACACTTGGATTTAAAGACACAGAAAATAATGTAATAGATAGACTTTCTTCTGAGAAATTAAAACAGCATAAGGATTCATCAGAGTGGCACAAAGCACAAGAAATGCAAACATGTTTAAAACACGCAATTAAGTAGAGCTGTAGGACAAATGCACGTCCCTGTGTTGTACACGTTCTTAACTCCTTGTAGCATAATGATGTACTTCCCGAATGTTGAATGTTGAGTTGTTGCCCCGTGATGTATTTTCTGCATGTATTTCATAACCTTGTATTTTTGCTGCCCTATTGATGAGAGCTACCAAACACTCCTTCCATGTAATACTCTTACTGCATGGTTCCATAAACTAACTGGTTTTAGACCATATCTACATTATGCCAGAAGATTACACCAAGGGACTGTACTGAGTGAAACAATGTAAAGTATATTTGCAACCCCATCTGCAGGTCAACACTGTAGGTGAAAATTGAAAAGCTGGCAGAACTGTGCTTTCTGGTGAAAGTACGTAAGTTATGGTGCTACCTAAGTTTTTTATTTATATAGATGCCAAAGAACTTCATACATTGAGTCTCATCCAATGTGTGCCCATCCTGATCTACTTCTGGTAAACTATTTAGCTGTTTACAGTGATCAAGTCATAAGCTTGTTCCATTATACTGGCTGTGTCCAGTATTGATGTGTGTGGGTCCTCTATCATCATCATGTGTCATCAGCAAGAAACAAAAGTTTTAAAGTGTTCTCCTATGACACAGATAAACCACTTTCCTCCTCACTCCAAAGTTAGTCTTATTCCTGTCACATCAAATGGTAATGTGATACTATGTTCTCTATTGTGAAAACGTAACTCCATACATGCAAGGAAAATGACTTTTACGTTATGCCAGTTTACTTTCTATGGTACAGGATAATTTTTCATATTCATTTCTACAGAACTGAGTTTGTGAGATCATGTATTTATTATATCAGACACTACAAATCCTAAATATTTCCTCCATATACATTTCTGAAATTATAATCTTCCTACACAACAGACAAAAATTATTTCAGGAGAATCATTTTAACCAAACATATAACTCAAGAAATAAAAATAATTTTATGCTACCCACACACCAGATTAAATTATATGCATGGCCTCCACAGTATATGGTGATGCCAATATACCTATAACAAGTTAATGGGCAAAAGCCTATTCAATATGAAGCTGAAATTTTAGAAATGAGGCTACAGCAGATTCTGTAGGAGAAATGCTACTGTTCAATAGAAGAATTCATAGAGGATGAAATGATAATTTGAGCAAGGTGTAATTAAGTGTTATATTTTATTGTATAAACATACAATAAAATATAACATACAATAAAATATAACAAATATAAAATAAAAAATAACAAGATTGGATTATTATTATGATGCTGCTTATTAACATCAGCTGTTCTTTGTTTATCATGAAATTTTACCACAATTTGACGTGTCTATTGTACCTGAATCAAATGATTTAGATTATATATGTTACGAGACAAACCACAATTCACAAAAAAATTATTTCTCAAGAGAAACCTTTATGTAAAACAAACTGTGTTGTAAACAAAGTTTAGGATCATGTCTAATTTTTATTTACTTCTGTGACATTAACTTCTGTAGCAGTCAGAGAACAATAATTCCTATTGCAACTGACAGATCATTCTTCAGGTTTTGCATAGCTTGTCAACATTTTTAGTGATATGGGCGTCCATGCTGTCAGCTTCTTACTTCACTTTTTATATTTTTAATAATCTCCTCTGGCTTTCAACTTTTCTATCATTGTGTCTATATATTTTTCACTTTTCATGTCTTTGTAGCTGTTCAAGCAGTTGAGAGATGTTTGTTTGCACATTGCCTTTTTCTTGGTTTTATGGTTTGAGTAGCCTTCCTCACTATTCTAGCTTACCATACATGTTTCTATTTGCACACACTATCTACAGTTTCTTTCTGGTCTTGTCTTTCATACCTTTGCAGCATTTCTATGATTTGACAGATGTTGGTTCACATCCTGCCTTATTAATATTACTTAGTCATCCTTGGTTCTTTGTTCAAACATCCACATTTTGTTGAGGATCAATTAATGTTTTTTTAAAATATCAATTTTCCTCATACACCGTTTTATTCTAGATTATTACAGTTTAAAATGATCGACAAGATTTCTTATTGCAGTAATTCTCTGTTACATAGTGATAGCTACTTTAAGTATAGACTGAATTTTAGAGTTCACTTCCCCCTTTGTTCCTACACCAGCATACACAGTTTGAGAATTTACTTTGTTGATGACTTCTAGTTTTATATTCTTCTTTTCTGTCTTATATCTTTGGTTACATTATTTGAAATCGGTTTTTCAATGGATGTGATGATGGAGCAAAACAAATGTTTTCAAACACAGGCTCATGTCTCAGCCTAAATGTGTGCATCTCATTTCTGATATTCTATTCTTTTCAGCATTTTAATAAATTTACTGCTGTTGGATATCTGTTTTCTGCAAGTCATCGACCAGCTGAAGAACCATTCTTCCATTTCTACAAGATAACAAGGTAAATCTTTATTTCTCCCTTCCTCTCTCTCTGGCAGGAAACTCTCTCACATTATCTTTGACAATGACATCCCACATTGTTATAGTCTCTCAGAAACAAAAGCACTGCATTTATTGAATTTTGTTGTGATTCGCTGTGAGCAAATATTGAGTTTTACAGAAACTCATAATTTTCAACACCCTATAACAACAGCAAGTACCAGATTTTGACCAAACTGTTTCAACAGGTCATGCATGAGAGTGTGGCATCGATCCATGGATTGATAGGACAGAACATCATGCGTGAATTATATCTTTGAGTTGATCTTTGTTTTGTATACTTCCGGGACCTCAGTTCCCGCCTAGTCTTCGACCAGTGCGTTTGTCGTGTAATCAAAGTATTGATGATTAGAAGAGAGAACCGTGGTCATTACCTTACCACCTTGATATCTCCCTCAGTGGTGACCCCGAAGTTCGAATAATCCGTCGAACCTAGTACAAAGTGACTACTGCGCCGGCTTCCGTGGTCTGCGGGAACTTTGTCCGCTACACAATGGCCTTCTACAACAAGCCACCGCTGCCCGGTTTTCACCAGCAACAGCAACTAAATTCAAGCATGCCAGCTGTAGTCAGTGCCCAACATCAATTTCTGCAGTCCTATAGCCTCGAGAACCCAGGGACCTCGTCAGGTGCAGTGGTTTTGAACATGACGCCAGTGATCTCCGACTCTGGCTTTGTTAGCCTCGAAGTGCTTCAGTTTTCGCTGCACAGCAGTACAAGAAACCACTACACACTGATACCAAACTTTAATGCAAGTACTGTAAATAGAGGGGAGCATAGTTTTCACAGTGTGCCACAACAGGACGCCTTTTAAATGTGCAAGCTCCATGTGTGTATCACTTCGTGCTGGTTGCACACTATGTGAATGACATTCGCCAGCCTTTTACTCTGAGTGTTCATCAGTGCAGTAATTTGAGTGTGTCAGGTTCCACCAAGCTCATCAGTGACTCTGTGATGGACAATTTCGCTTTAGATGTGGAGGACCAATTGCATAATAACCTGTCGAGCAACCGCAGTGACCACTTTCACCTTCCGCCGCAATAACCGGTCCTGCTTCGCTCCATGCCGGGCTTCCTACTAACGGATTTTCCTTCCCCTCCAGCTACTATGAACACAGCCAGCACATCTGCTTCCTCTCTACCACCCTCACGACGCAGAGTTAACTTTGACTTGCCTACTCCTGCATCCGCGAGTGGCTGCCCGCATTCTTCGACCGCCAGTTCATCAAATCTACCTAAACTTCTGGCGTTCAAACCTGTCGACCTGGAATTCTGGTTCAACCTGGTCGAGCAAACTTTCAGTGTCTGTGCACTTGCTGACAACGCCCATTTCAGATGCCTCATGAACCACCTCCACGACCGTGTCAACTTAATTTATGACCTGGTTAAGTCACCTCCTCCGAATGAGAAGTACGCTATAGCTAAATGAGTAATACTGGAACGTGTCTCCAAGACAAGAAGAGAAAACGTTTGACAGCTCGTCTATGAAGAATGCCTCGGTGACAGATCTCTGTCCTAGCTGTGGCGATGTCTTTGACTTCTTGTCAGTGAATGTGACATGCCAGACACCACGCTCACCGAGATTTGGACAGAAAAGCTGCCTCTGTCTGCCCAAATGGCCATCTCCGTCTATGAAGATAGACCAAATAGCGAACGCTTGCGCGTTGCCGACCGAGCTTACTCCGCTCTACTACGTGAATGCCGTGCCCAGCAGTCCAGCAGCTATGCCAGTTTCCAACCACAACCAGGGCCCCAACGTGGATGCCCCACTAAACCTAAGTCTGTCAAGCTCGCCACACTACTGGCACCTTCACATCCGCACAGCAACAGCACATCTGACTCCGTGGAAGATTCTGGGCTGCCGCCGTCTGACCACTCGCAGGAGGAGCAGACGTTTGCCATAAATACTGTTTCTTCGATGCAAAATTTGGGGAACAAGCACACAATTGTAAACCGCCGTGCTCCTACCCAAACTTAAACCGCATGTAGGCAGCAGCGCCACCTCCTGTGGTGTAAACAATAGGCGCCGTCCCACGCTCCATTTTGTGCCCAATGCTAATGCTTCGAATGGACGAGTCTACGTCCGCGACTTGAACTCTGGCACAAAGTTTCTCATCAACATGGGTGCAGATGTTTCCCTACTTCCATCTTGTCTTGCTACTGAAAAGATCCGGCTACACGAAACTGTCCTATGTGCTGTAAACTCATCTAGTTTGTCGTGCTTAGGTTCTACTTCATATGCAGTGTCCCTCTTGGCTGAGTGCAACCTGAAGTGGTCCTTCCTGGTGACTGACATCGACAATCCCATTTTTGGCGTCGACTTCCTACGACAACTCAAACTGTGGCCTGACCTCGTGAAGAATACAGTGTTCTACCACTCTACGCAGGAACACATCCTGTGTGCTTTGTCGAGTGTCAATAGTACTGCTAAATAGGTCCACCTGGCTAGGAAGTGTAATAACCCCTCCTCCGAGCTCTTGTCATGGACCAATAAGTGGCTCATGGAGTGTGTCGAGTCTACACACCTGCGCTTGGAACAACTTGAGCTACACCATCTCCTCAATGACTTAAGTAATGAAGTATCTTCGGCATGGCAGCAGCTGCAGCAGATGACGCCTCGGCAACACACAAGGTTAGTCAGTGCCACTACAGTGTTCTCGCGCCTGAGTGCATTTGTGACCGTGTGCCACATAACTGTACAGTGTCCACACTCCCGCCATCTCTAACTGTGTTAATTTGAGTGCACATTCATCCCCCTCCTCGCTTGGGCAGCTAACTTCCCAGGCGCAGGTTAATGTTTTTGATTTACTGCCATCAGCTGTTCATTCGTGCCCGCTATCACCACCAAGCTCGACAGCGGCACCTTCGGTTACTAATAAACAGTGTACCAACCTTGCTTTGCGTAGCTCACTTGTTTGTCACTCCCAGCCACCAAACAGTTGGCACTTATGCAAACTTTCGCCGTCTGTGTCACAACCCAGCCTAGCGGCTGCCGCGCACACTATGCCACAGACAGTCGCCTCGTGTACCACGTCGCGCGTTTCCGTGGTTACAGACGGCACCGCCCACAAACTTTGCTTGCAAGACAGACCACCTATCTCTTGCCAACCACTTTGTCTCAAGCCAGAACTCATGAAAGTGGCTTGCAAACAAATAGATGATCTCCTAACAGCCGGCATCATCGAACCATCTGCCGGATGCTGGGCCTCGCCTATCCACTTCGTCACAAAAAGCGACAGCACCTGGCATATGGTTGGCGACTATACTAAGTTGAACTCTCGTACTATCATAGACAAGTACCCAGTTCCTAACGTTGTGGATTTTAACCATGCTCTTGCAGGTGCCAAATATTTCACGGTAGTGGATTGTAGGAGGGCCTATCATCAAATTTCGATGGCACCAGAGGATATTGAAAAGACAGCTGTTACAACACCTTTCAGCCTTTTCCAGTTCCAGTTCATGCCCTTTGGCTTCCACAACGCTGCACAAACTTGGCAGAGAATCATAAACAAGGTGTTGTTTCATACGGATTTTTGTTTCGTTTACTTGGACGACATTCTTATTTTCAGTCCTACTTTGCAAAAGAACAAGGAACATTTGCAGATTGTTAAAGACACTCTTACCACTGCTGGTGTTGAACTGAATAATAAGAAGCTCCAGCTGCACCAGACTTTGGTAAGATTCTTAGGCTACATCATGTCAGCGAAGGGCCTCACTCCTCCCGAGGATAAAATCAAACCTGTTTTGGATTTGCCATGCCCTCACTCGTTTAAGGAGCTGTGCAGGTTCATCGGAACAGTTAACTATTATAGGAAGTACTTGCCTGCTGCAGCCGAGGTTCAGGTTCCCCTAACAGACGCCCTTGCTGGCAAAAATATGACTGGTATCCGCCCAGTCCCCTGGACCCCTGCCATGGAACAAGCATTTGACAAACTGAAGCACCTACTAGCAAACGTAGTGACTGTTGCCCACCCTCATCCGACGCTACATTTTTCATTACCACAGATGCCAGTGATACCACAGTAGGTGCTGTCCTCAGCCAAACCAGAGATACTACCTCTCCTTTGCAGTTCTTTTCTAAGAAGCTCAACAGCACTCAAAAAAGTACTCAGCCTTTGATATGGAGCTCTTGGCAGTTTATGAGGCTGTGAAACACTTTCGCACCGAGGTTGAGGGTAGAGACTTCTACATTTTAACCGACCACAAACCTTTGGCTGCTGCTGTAAAGAACCCCCTGACTGACCCTCCACCTAGACGCTTCCATCATTTGGACTTTATTTTGCAATTTACCTCTGACATACGATACGTCAAGGGTGCAGATAATGTGGTCGCAGATTTTTTGTCTCGTGTCAGCGCTCTCACAACTCTGATAGACCTCTTTAACTTGCCTCAGCTGCAGTCTGCCGACACGGACACTATGGACCTTATTTCTGATCACAGCTCGTTACTCAAACCTGTGCAATCCACCTTTCCCAGTGTCATAGGTGAGGTTTGTTGTGACAAATCAACTGGTACGCTGCATCCCTTCATACCCAAACATCTACAGAGACAAGTGTTCGACAAATTACACAACCTAGCTCATCCAGGTGTGAGAGCCTCTACCAGACTTATTTCAGAGCGCTTTGTCTGGCACGAAATGCGTTGCGACTGCCAAGCCTGGGTCTGTGCCTGCATTCTGTGCCAACAAAATAAAGTTTCACGGCGCACATCGCCCCCCCTAGGCAGCTTCACCGCTCCTCCCAGTCACTTCCAGCATGTTCACATTGACTTGGTGGGCCCCCTCACCCCCTCCGAGGGTTACAGATACGTGCTATCTATTATAGGCAGAACCTCTCGTTGGGTGGAAGCTGCCCCGCTACCCAATGTTACATCCAAATCAGTGGCACGATCCTTCATAGGCACTTGGATTTCACTCTTTGGCTGCCCTGTTTACTTAACGACCAACCAAGGCCGTCAGCCATCAATTTGAGTCTGCCTTGTTTTCTGAACTATGTAGGCTGTGCAGCATCAAGAAAGTTCATTCAACAGCATACCACCCCCAAGGCAACGGCCTCATGGAACATTGGCATAGGACACTTAAGATGGCCCTACGTTGCCATGGTCTCCTTTGGACGGAAGCCCTGCCATTCATCGTACTCGGTTTGTGGACCACTTTCAAGGAAGACCTTAAAGGCTCAGTGGCCGAGTTTGTCTACGGCCAGGCGCTTACACTGCCAGGCGAACTTGTTGCTCCTACTCCAGTCGCCAAACCATCCAAACTGCCATTCTTGGTAGAACGGGTGAGTTTACACTGTAACGAGCTTCAACCCCCACCCCCTTCCAGCTACACGCTCAGCACTTGTGAATTTCTGTTCCTTCGCGACGACACTGTAAAAGCCCCATTACAGCCCCCTTACACAGGACCATACAGAATTGTCAAACAAACCATTAACACAATGGACATTGTAATTAAGGGCTCCGTAACTACTGTCTCCATCAACAGGGTTAAACCTGCTCGCATCGAGTTTTCCCCTACCTCACCCACCGTTGAAGAGACCACACTCTCTGGCCACCCTCGGCCTTCTTCCTCTGCTCATGATTCGAGTAAACTCACACCTACACCGGCCCTGTCAACAAGCCCACACTCATTCCAGGGTTTTCCGCCTTCTGGCTCCCATAGCAGAGGCCCCAGCTCCCAGGGCTCTAACATAACAGTTTGTAATGGATCTGGGAGATGTTATTTTTTTACCGTATTTGTCGATACTGAATTGAAAATGTTTTCTTATATTTTTGTCAGAATTTATTATAATTTGTCTTATTATATGTTAATTTACTTCTGTTTTTGAGAGTAAAAGCATATTGATTACTATTAGAAAATGTATCGAAGAATAGCAAAGAAACTGATTGTGTAAAATATCTTTGACGTTGGAGTAGTCTTTGACTATAGTCAGTCCGAGTCGGAAGCTAACTCTTGGTGTGTGTTGACGGAAGAACAATGGGAAGGTCGCAGTCATAAATAATTTTGAATTATGTCAACTATTATTTTTGTGTTATCTGAAAAGAAGAAACTACATTGGAAGAAACTGTATTTGAAACACCAAAATGAGAGGAACACGTTGAACCACGTCATTTTCTGCAACCGACAACGATGCATTGTGGAATCATACTTAGACAACTGAAGCCAAGACTTATATTTGCTTGCAAACGTCTAATGGAAAAGGTACTGTCACGAAATATGGCAAATTTAAGTTTATAAAAAAATAGTGACCATATTTTCAACTTGTGTAATAGCCGGGATGCCATATTTCAAGTTCCATCTTCATGCAACAGCACACTGTGCTGCTCTTCTAACCAGTGAAGCCCGCAGGTTCCTGCCATTCCCACTCAGACCTCAATGTCTGACACTCACCCCTCTACTCGCAGCATGCCGCCCTCACCATACTATGGTTTCCCCATCCCACTGGCGCAGCATACCTCTCTGTCAGCAGGCACCATTTACGAGCTCTCTACCCACGTTCATCCTAATGACATTTGTGGTTTATCTGTTGTCATTAGTGGTGATATTGCATTAGTGCTGCTTGCGTGTGATGATTCGTGTGACTCATTAGGTGGTGAGTCACAATGTATAGTGAAGCATTTCAAAATCTCTTGAAGTGCTACGTGTGGCAACCTACATGCTTACGTTAGGCCAAGTGGAAAGGTGATCATTAGGTTTCCTGCCGACGACACCAGCACCCCCGCACTGGCCAACGACTACGACTGCCGACATCGCTTCAAGACTTCAGCATCACCATTCCAGGATTTGCTCCACGCTCTCCTCCCACACAGCCCATGCCGTTATATGTGGAGGAACTCACTGTAACCCACTTAAAACTCTCGCCAACCCCCCACCCCACCACCTTCGGGTATGTACTCCATACTGCGGGCTGCACCGGTTTTGTATACTTCTGGGACCTCAGTTCCTGCCTAGTCTTCGATCTGTACATTTGTTGTGTAATAAAAGTATTGATGATTAGAAGACAGAACTGTGGTCATTACCTTACCACCTTCATATCTCCCAAAAGAGCAACTTTAATTTGTAATAAAAAAAAAAAAAAAAAAAAAAAAAAAAAACCTGAATTTTGAAAAATTCTTCAGTATTTATTGACCTTTGAAAAAATATTCCTCATTTGAGTAGGAATTCTTGAAGCTATCTAGATGGTTCTTGACAAAAACATATTTTACCCCATGGATTGTTTTGGTAGTGTGTTTTCTTTAGTGCAGGAATTTCATCCAGTTATCTTTACCTTCTGTGAGTTCCATTTTTGCCACACAAGTTGCCCTTTCCTCAAAACCATATCACATTAGCAGGTCCACCATGTACATTTCTGTTGTTTTGTTAATGTGTCTATTTTGTAAGTTAGTTTTGCTTAATGCTTCTTGTCACTGCTCTGAATTTTATGGCTCTCAGGACTTGAGCTTCTTGGTGACTTCTTCCTATCTGTTCCATGCTGACTCACCAATTTATTTGTATTGGGACTTCCTAGTGATCTTTGGAAGTACCTTGACCTAGATCTTTGAGAGATAGTAACACGAGACATAATTTGCACTTTTCAGAACTTTGACATCCTGACCTACAAGTATCAATGTGCTTTGTTTGTAATAATATTATTGTTATTACTACTCTGCACTAAATAAAACCCTGTACTTCTGCAATATGTGCTTTGGTCCTAGACGTTAGCCACTCTGTCTTTCAGTGTCCTTTGTAGAAGAAGATATGATTCGCAAGGTTTTAGAAATATTTTTAGAAAAGAATTAACTTTCTTATCTTAAGATGTCATTGGTAAACTTGTTCACCTTTTTCATTCTGCAAGTTACCTCTGATTAGAGCAACTGTATCAGCATTTTTGAATATATAAAGTTGTTCCTTTCCCCTTTTGAATTAAAATAAATTGTTGGTAACATTTTGTTGCTACAATTTTACAACCATTGTCAGGTAACCAATTTATTATGCAGCTTGTACCTATTTTGTGAAAGACAATTGATTTAGAAGTAAATTATCTATCTCTATTGTACTATTTACCTCTATTCTTGCAGGGAATATTACTGCAGAATCAACTCAAAGCTGGACAGCAGCACCATATTTTGAAATGCCTTTCATCAGTACTGTCCAACATTAAATCAACTTAGAAATCATTGCATATAATGATTTTCTACTAATTTTTTATCAACAATATTAGGAAAAGTATAAGATTGCTACTCGCTGTAGAGATAACCCATTGAGTTGCAGACAAGCACAACAACAGAACTGTTACACATTATAGCTTTCTGCCAAAGCTTTCTTCAGTAAAGAAAACAGATATACATTCACACAAGCAAGCCCATCTCACACTTGTGACACCATCAGTCAGAGTTGCTGGTAACAGTGGTCATGTATGTATAAGGTGTGCTCGCTTTTGTGAATGTGTGTTTGTTTTCTTTGCAGAAGAAGGCTTTGGCCAAAAGATAAAATGTGTAACAGTCATTTTGGTATGCCTGGTTGCAGCTCAATGGGTCATCTTTATGGGGAATATCAATGTTATCCTTTTCTAATATTGTCAGTAATTTGTTTGAAAGACTTCATACTCAGAGGTTAAATAAACTATTAATATCTGTCAGCTGCTAAAGTAATCAACAGTACTTACACTTTTAATAGCAAGAAGCCCATTTTGATTTGATGCAGATTTCAATTCTTCAGGTAGAGTTTTTGCTAGAGATACATTGCTGGGAAACCTATAACACAATGTCTGATAATAAATACACTTAACACCCTAACAAAAATGAAATGGACATAAAAAAGAATTACATTCATGACTGACCGTTTCTCAAAGCTGTGTAGACTCTCTAATGAGGACACATTTCTTTTAATGTTATAGGCTAAACTGAGATTCCTGTTTATGTATTTATCATCAGCTGGCTTCAGAGAGAGTCTTATTTTTAACTGTGTAAAAGAAAAATAAATTATTTAGAATCATTTCAGTAATAAATACAAAGTATATTATAGTTAAAGTAAAACTGTTAGGTACACTTAGTTATTGTCAGTTAAAAATTGACCACATATATTAAAAACAGACAACATTTACAATAAGTGCTGCTCTGAAAGAAAAGGTTTTTTCCCATATGCAGTATTCAGTTCATTTTCACCAATATGTAATCACTAGCCTTTTACCTGCAGCTACACCTGTCACCTGCTTATGCATTCGACATGTATACTGAACACACCTAATCCTCTCTCTCTCTCTGTGTCGACCTCTTCCTCCCTCTGTCTGTCAGTCTCATGCTTCCACGTCTATCTGTCTATCTCGTCCTTCCACTCTCTCTGATCTCTTCCTCCCCCCCCCCCCCTCCCCTCTTTACCATTTCCTCCAACCATTCTCTCTGTCCACATCTTCCTCCACCTCCCTCTTCCATTTCCACCTGCCCCCCAGCCCTCTACACCTTCCATCTCTCTCACACATACCGCTCTCTTCCACTCTCCCTGCCCATTTCCTCCTCCCCTCACCACCTGCTTTGTCTATTCCCTCCTCTATTTATCTCAACCTGTCCACTTGCTCATTCGCACATGTAGTCCCTGCAATACAGTTCAATAAAGCAGGCCAATATTGCTCCAACATCATGCCTGTCATGCAGAACACGCTACACATAGAGGGCTTGAAAATCATTTCTTTGCCCCTGATATACAGATGACTATGCAAAGCAGGTTGATGCTACTATAAGATTTCATGCAGGGCAGCCTAAATCTCAGACATTTGGAAACTGTGTCTTGCCCCTGATGTGTACGCTGCCCTGCAAATCAGGTTGATTTGGTGGGCTGATATAAAATGGTTCAAATGGCTCTGAGCACTATGGGACTCAACATCTGAGGTCATCAGTCCCCTAGAACTTAGAACTACTTAAACCTAACTAACCTAAGGACATCACACACATCCATGCCCGAGGCAGGATTCGAACCTGCGACCGTAGCGGTTGCGCAGTTCCAGACTGAAGCGCCTAGATGGGCTGATATAGTTCCCACATAAAATTTCTTTCATGCATGGCAGCCTATAGACCAGGGGCTGGAAAAAACACATTTTTTCCCACGTCTTTGCTCCTATTGGAACTACGAGGTTATAAACCCCACAGTGCTGAAATGAGGCCTCTGTTTCAGTGCCAAATTTGGTTGAAATTGATCCATGAATCTGGGAGGAGATACCAGACATACACACATATGCTCTGCTTTATACATACACTGAAGATCCAAAGAAACTGGCATACCTGCTTAATACTGTGTAGGGGCCCTGCAAGCACGCAGAAGCGCCGCAACACAACATGGCATGGACTCGGCTAAAATCTGAAGTAGTGCTGGAGTGAATTGACACCATGAATCCTGCAGGACTGTCCATAAATCCATTATAGTATGAAAGATGGAGATCTCTTCTGAGCGGCATGTTGCAAGAGTACATTAGTGGGTCTTTGGCTCTGAAGGCACATATCGATGATGTTTCATTGAATGGTTCATACAGTGTAACTTGTTGATGGCAAAGCAGTGAAATCTGCAGCATTTTGCAGAAGAGTTGCACTTCAGTCACTGTTGGTCCTGTTATTGCAGGATCTTTTTCTGGCTGCATCAATGTGAAGTTTTGTTGTTTTATCAGATTCCTGATATTCATGGTAGACTCGTAAAATGGTCATATGGGAAAATCCCCACTTCATCACTACCTTGGAGATGCTGTGTCCCCATCACTCATGTGCTGATTATAAGACCACATTCCAGCTCACTTAAATGTTGATAACCTGCCATTGTAGCAGCAGTAACTGATCTAACGACTGTGCCAGATGCTTGTTGTCTTTTACAGGTGTTGCTGATTGCAGTGCCATATTCTGCCTGCTTACATATCTCTGTATTTGAATACGCATGCCTATACCCCAGTTTCTTAGCAGTTCAGTGTTTATAATAGAGATACACACAAGTTTCTGGCCCTACCTTTCCATTGTGCCAGTGTACCACTCAACACTTTCTCTATGTGGTATGTAGCATGTATCATTTCACATTGTTGTTAAGCACATGTTTATGCTTTTTGGAGAAAAATAATAATATTATTTGTATAAGTAAAGTCATGAAGCATATTTTGCTATGAAAATAATATTAAGGAATATCCCATAAAGTTTGTCTACAATTTAATTAATGTATCCATATATTTTACAATATCCACTCCTTTGACTGTGACTTCTTAGAATCGTTTGACGAATACAAAATGAATGATAATCAGCAGAATAGACAAATACTCTCTATGGAAATTATTTTTATGTGTTGCCATGAACAGTCATGCATGCAGTATGGCGTGCTGCAGATTACCACTTCAAACTTGACCACCAGCATTCCAGCTCTTATTTCTTATTTAACATTTATCAATTTTTAAAAGTTCTTGAAATACCTTATGTTTGTAATGTTTTTGTATTTTTAAATATTCAAAGTTTGTACAAGTACCAGAATTCTGGAATATTTGATGTATATACATGGTATAAATGGCTGCATTATTATCCAAGAGTTCAGTTCTGACAAAGTTGGACATCAATATCAGCAAAAAATGTGCTTCCAGTACTAAGCGTAGAACTTTGATGGTCCTGCCTTTGGATTTGGATTTGATTGTGGATTGGATGTGGCACTGTGTGATAGGGACACCACATCTATAACACCTTGATTCCAGTTGTTGTTGTTGTTGTTGTTGCTGCTGCTGCTGCGGTCTTGTCTGAAGACTGGTTTGATGCAGCTCTCCATACTACTCTATCCTGTGCAAGCCTCTTCATGTCCAAGTAACTACTGCAACCTACATCCTTCTGAATCTGGTTACCGTTATCATGTCCTGGTCTCCCTCTATGATTTTTACGCCGCACGCTTCCCTCTGGTACTAAATTGGTCATCCCATATTTCTCAGAATGTGCCCTACCAACCAACCCCTTCTTCTAATCAAGTTGTGCCACAAATTTATGTTCTCCACAACTCTCTTCAGTACCTCCTCATTCGTTACTTAATCTACCCATTCCATCTTCAGCATTCTTCAGTAGGACCACAACTCAAAACCTGCTATTATCTTCTTGTCGAAACTGTTTATTTTCTATGTTTCACCCACACTCCATACAAACACTTCCAGAAAAGATTTCCTGACACTTAAATCTATACTCAATGTTCGAAAATTACTCTTCTTCAGAAATGGTTTTCTTGCCACTGCCAGTCTACATTTTATATCCTCTCTACATTAACCATCATCAGTTATTTTCTGCCTAAATAGCAAAACTAATCTATTACATTAAGTGCCTCATTTCCTAACCCAATTCCCTCAGCATTACCTGATTTAATTCGACTACATTCCATTATCCTCGTTTTGCTTTTGTTGATGTTCATCTTACATCCTACTTTCAAGACATGGTCCATTCCATTCAATTGCTCTTCCAAGTCCTCTGCTGTCTCTATGAGAATTACAATGTCATCGACAAACCTCAAATTTTTTTTCTTCTCCTGGACTGTAATTCCTACTCCAAATTTTTCTTTTGTTTCCTTTACTGCTTGCTCAATATGCATATTGAATAACCCTCTCTCATTCCCCTCTCAACCACTGCTTCCCTTTCATGCCCTTCGACTCTTATAGCTGCTGTCTGATTCTTGTACAAATTGCAAATAGCCTTTTGTTCCCTGTATTTTACCCCTACCATCTTTATAATTTGAAGGACACTATTCAAGTCAACATTGTCAAAAGCTTTCTCTAAGCCTACAAAAGCTATAAACATTGGTTTGCCTTCCCTTAACCTATCTCCTATGAGAAGGCTTAGAGTCAGTATTGTCTTGCATAGTCCTACATGTCTCCAGCATTGAAATTGATCTTCCAAGCGTCCGCTTGTATTAGTTTCTTCATTCTTTTGTAAAGAATTCATGTTAGTACTTTGCAACAGTGACTTATTAAATAACAGTTTGGTAATTTTCACACCTGTCAGCACCTGCTTTCTTTGGAATTGGAATTTTTTATTCTTCTTTAAGTCTGAGTGTATTCCACCTACATCGTACATCTTGCTGACCAGATGGAGTTTTGTCATGGCTGGCTCTCCCAAGGCAATCAACAGTTCTAGCAGAATGTTGTCTACTCCTGGGGCTTGTCTTGACTTATGCCTTTCAGTGCACTCTCAAATTCTTCATGCAGTATTATGTCTCCCACTTCATCTTCATCATCTTCCATTTTCATAATGTTGGCCTCAAGAACATCTTCCTTGTATACACCCTCTATATACTACTCCCACCTTTCTACTTTCCCTTCACTGCACAGGACTGGTTTTCCATCTCAGCTCCCGGTATTCATATAGCTGCTTCTTTTTTCTCCAAATGTCTCTTTAATTTTCCTATAGGCAGCACCTATCTTCCCCTAATAATATATGCTTCTAAATTCTTACATTTGTCCTCTAGCCATTCCTGCTTAGTCATTTTGTACTTCCTGTCAGTCTCATTTTTTAGACATTTGTTATTTCCTTTCATCTACTGCATTTTTATATTTTCTCTGTTCATCAGTCAAATTCAGTATCTCTTGTGTTATCCAAGGGTTTCTAGTAGCCCTCATCTTATACCTACTTGATCCTATGCTGCCTTCACTATTTCATAGCTCAAAACTACCCATTTTTCTTCTACTGTATTCCCTTCCCTTGTTCTTGTCAATTGTTCCTTAATGCTCCCTCTGAAATTCCCTACAACCTCTGATTGTTTCTGTTCATCCAGGTCCCATCTCCTTAAATTCTTACCTGTTTGCAGTTTCTTCCCTTTTAATCTACAGTTCATAACCAATAACGTGTGGTCAGAGCCCACATCTGCCCCTGGGAATGTCTTGCAGTTTAAAATCTGGTTCCAAAATCTCTGTCTTACCATTATACAGGCAATATGAAACATTCCAGTGTCTCCAGATCTCTTCCATGTATACAACCTTCTTTCATGGTGCTTAAACCAAGTGTTAGCTATGATTAATTTATGCTCTGTGCAAAATTCTAACATGCGGCTTCCTCTTCGATTACTTTCCCCCAGTCCATATTCACCTACAATTTTTCCTTCTCTACCTTTTCTTACTATCGAATTCCATTCCCCATGACTATTAAATTTTTGTCTCCCTTAACTATCTGAATAATTTCTTTTATCTCATTGTAATTTGTTCACTCTCTTCATAATCTGTGGAGCTAGTTGGCGTATAAACTTGTGCTACAGTGGTGGGTGTTGGCTTCATGTCTATCTTGGCTATAATAATGCAGTCACCATGCTGTTCAAAGTAGCTTATCCATGTTTCTACTTTTTTATTCGTTATTAAACCTAATCCAGCATTACCCCTATTTGATTTTGAATTTATAACCCTGTATTCACCTGACCAGAAGTCCTGTTCCTCCTGTCACCAAACTTCACTAAGTCCCTCTATATCTAACTCTAACCTATCCATTTCCCTTTTTAAATTTTCTAACCTACCTGCCTGATTAAGAGATCTGACATTCCACACTATCATCCATAGAACACCAGTTTTATTTCTCCTGATAACATCATCCTCCTGAGTAGCCCCATCTGGGGATCCAAATGAGGGACTATTTTACCTCCAGAATGTTACTCAAGAGGATGCCATCGTCATTTAACCATACAGTAGTAGAGCTGCATGCCTTCGGGAAAAATTACACCTGTATTTTCCCCTTGCTTTCAACTGTTCACAGTACCAGCACAGCAAGGCCATTTTGTTTGATATTACAAGGCCAGATCAGTCAATCATCTAGACTGTTGCCCATGTAACTACTGTAAAGACTGCTGCCCCTCTTCAGGAACCACATGTTTGTCTGGCCTCTCAACAGTTTCCCCTCTCTTGGGGTTGCACCTATGGTACAGCTGACTATATTGGTGAGGCATGCAAGCCTCTCCACCAATGGCAAGGTCATGGTTCATGAGGGCAGGGGTATAATTAGTCAAAATAAAAGCAATCACCTACATGGACAGGATCCAGAATACAAGCAGAACATCATTGTCAAGGTTTGTATATTTAACATATCAATGGATTCCAATCCAACATCTGCATGTCAGGCATCCATCAGTGTTTTCTGATTCAGGACCTGGCAAAATGATGGAATGGGTTTGACTGAGTCACCAATTACAAGTGAGTTGATGTGATGTGTTTGACGAATGTGCCCAGCCCAGCAGTGGCTCAAGAACAATGAAGAGAAACTTAATAGCAGAGATTAATTCTAGGCTGAAATGAAAGAAAAAAAGTTTGGCAACAATCAGCATTAAGTGCACTTAGCTGAAGAAAGACTGGAGAATAAGACCCAGCATCATGGGGAAATGAAAGAGTTGTACATACTGAATGTTTAGGCCACATGCCACATCATGAATCCTGACAGGACAGAATCCTATAAAATCTCACATTTGCTGAAAGAAATTGAAGAAAACATGCACAGAGCCCATCTGGTACAGAATATTACAACAATAGAGGAATTCATCAAATTTTCAACAGAGGAATTCATCAGTGATGCCAACAAATTGAGGAAGATATGTACCAGTCTTTAGCACAAATCTTTGCAATCAGCTGAATGCACCAGGGAGAATGTATTCAGCCAACTCATAACTACGTCACAGCCATAAAATGACAACCCAGCACCTGACAAACACAGGTACTATCAACTCCTATGTGAATTCGAATGTCATGTGGAAGAACAGACATTTGGAAGAAAGAGGGTAACAAACTGATGTGTTTGCACTATGGTTGTGGTTAGCTAACTGGACTTGAATTTGGAAAGACAGTGGTTCAAATCCCTATCTGGCCATCTAGATTTAGATTTTCTATAATTTCCCGAAATAGCTCCAGACGAACGCTATATTATCACACCAAGCATCAGCCTTCTATTCATGTGAATTACCTGCAGACAATTACAGCTGACTTGCGGGATGAAACCCATCACTGTACACGGAAAGGTCATTCCCCAACAAGCTGCAGCCACACTTGGTTGTTGTACAGAGGTACCAGCGATTTGCGTAGCTGCCAACTTCTAGGAAACTAAGTGACACGATTATCTACAGATGTGAGACCACCACAGGTGCCTATCTTCCACAGATGACATTCACCAAAATATCAGTGAATCTAACTGACATCATCATCAATGGTCAACTTGTCTGGGCACTAGTTGTCTCAAGGCTTCCTTTTCTGTAATCTTAGATGTTTATCACTGCCAGCTGAAGAAGACTATGTTCAGTGATATGAAATTGATGGTGCTGAAAGTCTCACTTGGAAAATATGTCCAGCTGACATATCTTCCATGGATAACATTCACCAAAATGTAAGTGTAACTAATTGATGGTCATCATCGATGGCCAAGTTGTATTGTATTGTATTGTATTTATTGGTCCAGTAAATCTTACATGTACAGTACAGCACATCAGATATTGGACAGGTCAAAGTATATCTTATAATTAAAACACTTTAGAAACTAGAAAATTATGTTCACAAAATTTTACAGCACTTCATATACTGGGCAAGTCAATGTGTAAGTTATAATTAAACCACATTAGAAACTTGAAGTTTACAACTGAATACATGTATAAGCCAATATTAACGATTAAAGTATTTGCATGATCCTCACTTAAGCTCTAAGGATTTTTGAGGAACTCTTCTACACTATGAACTGACATGTACACTAGAGAATTACATTCACAGAATTTTGCTTCATATACTGGGCAAGTCGCTATACAACTTATACTTGAACCCCATTATAAACTTGAGAATTACATCTGAATGTATTTATAGGCCAATATTAATGGTTACAGTATTTGCATAATCATCACTTAGACTCTCGAGGATTTTGGAGGAACTCTTCCACACTATAAAAGCAATGTGTCAACAGATATTCTTTTAATGCTGCTTTAAAATTTTTTACATCTGTCATTACTTTAATTTCTCTTGGCAATTTATTGTAGATAATTTTTCCATGGTGTAATGTTCCTTTTTGGCACAAACTGGTTTTTGTATGGAGTACATGAAAGTCAGTTTTCTGTCTTGTATTATGATGATGAACATTTTCATTTTTGGGGAGGATACTAGGATTTGTTATTGTATATTTCTTTATAAACATTGCACTTTCAAATAGGAAAATACACGGAAGGGGAAGAATCCCCATCCTTTTAAATAATGGTCTACATGGTTTGTTCCTTTTTATTCCAGCCATGATTCTCACTATTCTTTTTTGCATCCTGAAGAGTTTTAGGCAGGATGGCGAGTTACCCCAAAAAGTGATCCCATATTTTAGGACAGAATGTATATTAGAATAGTAAACTGTCATTAGACAGTCCTTATGACAGCAGTTTTCTAGCACTCTCATTAAATAACACATGGTACTTAGCTTCTTTAATATGTTGTCAATGTGAGTTTCCCATCTAAGATTATCCTGTAGCCAGACCCCCAGAAATTTTGTATTAGGCACACTTGCAATATCCGTGTCTGACATCTGAATTTTTATATCCTCTTCAATGTTTCTCTTGATATTATGAAAATTTAATGCTACTGTTTTGCTTTTATTTATTATTAGTTTGTTTTGGTTGAACCAGTTTACAACATTTGTTAATGCTTCAGACAGTCTTGTCTGTAGTATCTCTGCAGTCTTCCCGCTGACTAATATGCTTGTGTCATCTGCAAACTGGATAGTGCTATGGTACTGGTTGGCTGATGTTAGGTCATTTATATATATCAAAAATAGGATAGGGCCCAGTACTGAGCCCTGCGGTACTCCATATTTTACTGCTTTATAATCAGAATAGTGTCTTGTTGATTTATTTTCTTTGTGAAAATGTATTTCTACTACTTGCTTGCGGTCAGTAAGATATGATCTAAGCCAGCTGTTAGGCATACCTCTGATACCAATTCTTTCAAGCTTCTGCAGCAATAGAGTGTGGTCTATGATGTCAAAAGCCTTAGACAGATCAAGGCATATGCCAGTTACTTTTTGTCCACTATCAATTTTTTCGAGTACTTCACCCAGAAATTCATATATTGCTGTTTCTGTTGATCGGCCTTTCCGGAAGCCATGTTGGGTTGTGGATAATATTTTGCACTTTTCTAGAAAATCTAGCAACCTCTTATGAAAAATGTTTTCTAGTATTTTAGAAAATGTAGATAGCAAGGCAATAGGTCTATAATTGGCTATGTCTTCTTTCTTACCCTTTTTGAACAGTGGTTTTAGTTTCACTGTCTTTAAGCAGGAAGGAAAGACTCCATTTGTTAATGAACTGTTGAAAATGTGGGCTAATGGTATTGCAATGAGGTCCCCCACATTTTTAATGACATAATCTGGAATCTCATCCACACCTGTTGAAAATTTTGTTTTTAACTCTCTTATTGATAGTATAATTTCCTTAGGGTTGGTTGGAGTAAGAAATAGAGAGTTGCAGTTTCTATTTTGATTGGATGGTGTTGTAGCAGGATTTTTATTTGAAGATTTTATGTCAGATAGTAATTTTTCACTAATATTTGCAAAGTATGTATTAAAAGCATTGGCTACTTCTTCTGGATTTGTAATTTTTTTGCCATCTTGGATTACCTGGAGATTTACATTTTGGGAGGTCTCGTTTCCTACTTGTTCTCTGACTATCTTCCACATGGCTTTCATTTTGTTCCTGACCATTTTTATATGATTATCATTTGTTGTTTTTTTAGATTCTTTTATGACTTTGTGAAGCACTCTCTTATAATTCTTGAAATGCACCAGAAATTCTTCTGTAACATTTTGTGTTTTTGAGATTTCATAAAGTCTCCTCTTTTCAGCACATGATATTTTAATGCCTTTCATCAGCCATGTAACATTTCTTTTTTTAGTTTTTAATGTTTGGTTTTTAACTGGAAAAGAAATATTGAAATAATGGGAGAATATTTCCATGAACATGTCAAACTTTTTACATGTGTCCTCATAGTTGTCTATATCATTCCATGTTTCTTTTTTCAGTAAGTGCCTTAAGTGTTCTAGGTTGTGCTTGCTAAAATTTCTACCTTTTCTTGTCATTTGTTGTTCAGTATTTCCTGCAGTGTCTACTGGGAATTCAATAAACTGTGCATAATGATCACTGAAACCTGTATTCATATTTCCAGATTTGTATAAATATTTATCTGTATTTATTAGTATCTGATCTATAGCACTGCTTGACGATTTGGTGACTCTGGTGGGGGATTTGATAGTTGTATGTATGTTGTAGGTTTTTAATAAGGCCTCAAGGTTTAATCTGTCTTTTGAGTTCTTATTGAAATCTATATTAAAATCACCACATATGATGGTTGTTTTACTAACTATTTTTATACTGTTAAGTGCCTTCTCAAGATTTTCAATGAAGGTAGTTACGTTTCCATCTGGGCTTCTATATATGCAAATAACAATTATATTTAAATTTGTCAGTTCTGTAGCAGAAATTTCGAAGTTTTGCTCTTCCCCTAGCTGGTTAGTGAACTTTAAATTTTCGTGTTTGACGTCCTCTCTAACATATATGCATGTTCCTCCATGCATGGAGGTTTTCCTACAAAAAAAAGATGAAAGGGTAAAGCCCTCTATCCTTGTGTGATGTAACATATTTTCGGATAACCAGTGCTCACTAACACATATAACAGACACTTCTTTTAGCTCATCTTCTAACAATATTTCTATCTCACTAACTTTATTTGATAAGGATTGTACATTTTGGTGCAGGAGCATAAATTTCGACGATGACTTATTTACTAGGTTGTTTTGGCCTACCTTATGTTCGACAGCTGCACATGACATATCATTTTTAACACTTTTACAATTGAAGTTTTCTTTCCAGAGCGATGTTTTAGAAGATGAAATCAACATTTCTCTGGAACCACTTGCCATAAAAAACGTTGTGGTTCTTTCCTGTTTCGTGTTGGGCGAGTTGACTTGTAGTGTGATGGCGTTTCTGCTGTAATTTTTGGAGTTGTAATTTGAGGAACCGCAACCAGGCTAGATGGGGATCCTCTTCTTGCCGCTTCAACACTTCCTGAAGTCATTGGAGTGATATTCTCTTTATTTGAAATTGGTGATTCCGTTGCTGCTGCTGCTGCAATTGGAGGCTGTACTAAGCCTGGCTGATTTCGGTTTAATTGTTCCATGATTGCATCGCACAGTGCTACTTTCCCTTTCGTGTTTCTGTGCAATCCATGGGTAGTGAAATTCTCTCTTTTTTGACTGTCTGCATTAATATATGTCACATTGCTGAAGAGCTTACATATTTTCTCGAACTTTCGGTTGGTTGCTTCGATTTCTGTATTCACACACGATGTTTTGATGAGATCATGTCTCATAGGGATGCTTATTACGAAAACTTTCATGTCCATAACTTTTGCCAATGTTTCCCTTAAAGATCGCAAAGCGAATTTTGCCTCGTTCTTGTAGACATCGTTTGCGCCAGCTAAAATAATGTAAGAGTTACAACTTCCATGGTTACTGTGTGTGTCAATATGCTGAGTAACTTCTCGCAGTGGAGCGCCTGGCTTCACAAATCCTATAACACTTTCATTTATTAATTTTTCGTTCATGATCTTTGCCAGTCCTTTTCCATGACTATCAGAAAATAAATAAATAATGCCAGCATCTTGTTTTTTACGTTGACTGTTTTCGTTTGTTGTTTTCGGTTCCGAAACTTTCGTTTGTATATCTGCTTCACTTTGTCTTTTCGTTTTTTCTGATAGCACACTGACTCTGTTTTTGCACACGATATTAGAATCAGTCAATAACTTTCTTTGAGAATTTGACAGTTTACTTTTCACTACCGGTATGTTTGGAAGTTCGCGATTTCGAGGAAAGTTTGATCTGTTTTCATGCTTTTCTGCTACCATGCTATAGTTATTTGTTTGCACACGTTTTTGTTTACTTTCAGTTCCTTGCAACAGTTTTTCTTCAGATGGCTGTATTCCATGATTTACTACACTCGATTTTTGCACACTGTTTTTTTGTATTAAAGTTACACTGCTTCTTTGAGATTTATCTTCCTGGATAGAGTTTTCTTCGGTCACTGATTCCCATTTTCCTGTGGAGGCCGTGTCTTCTTGCTTCCCGTATTTTCCCGATTGAAGTTCTTTTATATCCTGTTTTAGAGTACCGATTATGAATTGTAGACTTTTTATACGTTCATTTAGCTTTGATATCTCGTCCTTACAACTCATACACGATTTCTTTTTTCCATCGAATTTTACTTTTTTTTGCGGAGATACACGATTTACTTTAACACTAGCCGCCATCTTTCCAAAGTGTCCAGGTGCTAGTTGACTCAACACATCCTTTTCTGTAATCTTGGATGTTTATCATTGTCAGTACAAGAATACTATGGTCAGTGATAAGAAATTGGTGGTACTGAAAGTCTCACTTGGGAAATATGTCCAGCTGACAGAAATATGTATGGCAAGAATAACTACAAGCGTCTGAACACAGCCCTCTGAATTTAATGTTTTAACGGAATGTAGTCATAGCATTATTCTCAGATGGGTCGTCTTGCAGCCAGGAAAAGCAGTTGTAGAGTGTGGAAGATCAGAGCCCCGGATTGACAAAGCTATTCCAACAAGCACACTTAACAAATTGTGTCAATAATTATTACTTAAGATCTGTCTAATCATAACTGAATAAAGCAAGTTTTTCTTTCCATATGTGTTTGACATTTATTATTTGTAAGACATCTTCAGTGGCATGGAATACACAAGTATTTGTGTTTAAACTGTTTTGGACATTATATATTGAGGCTATAAACAGTTCTGGCACTTTCTACTTATCTGTGATGTAGCAATACCATAAATTTCTATTTACAAGTTTGATAGCTGTTGACCTACATGCATTTTCGTCCCTTCCTTACAGCTGTTCTTCTTCTGCTTTCTGCCATACAAAATTTCATTTTCACAGCATTAGGAAATGAACAGTTGTTTACTTGATGGTATTTTTTGCAATGTGTTATCAACAGCTGAACATTATTACTAACTGTTGAATGTGATGTGAGTGAAGTGACCCCGTGTGTGTGTGTGTGTGTATGTGTGTCTGTGTGTGTGGTGTGAGTGTGAGTGAGAGAGTGTGTGTGTGTGTGTGTGTGTGTGTGTGTGTGTGTGTGTGTGTGTGTGTAGTTGCCTGCATGTTTCAGTATGATTATGCAAGTGATTATGAAAACTTTTTATAAATTATTTTTATTTTATATTTTTTGTGTATGTGTTTGTATGTATTAGTTTCATCATTTTATGTATTGCTTTAACTTGTTGGTATGAATGAAAGGATTTCTTTTTAATTATGTTTTGCTTCTTTTATTATGTTTAGCAAAGAGTTTATGATGATGTGTGTCTTGTCATTTATCACATGTTTTTTCTCTACTATGGACTTCTGGGTGTGACAGTGCTCCCACAGTGATATAACATGATGGTTGTGGTTGTTTTCCTAATTATTTTCATATCTTGTTTTGAGTTGGTAGGATGATGGCTATGGTGTTTTAAGTGTTCTGAAAATGTAGAATGATTTGTTCCAAATTTTTCTTTCCCACACCTGAAGAGGAAGAAAACCAAATAGATCTTCTTGACATAACAATAATAAAGCCAAACAGCAAATATTCTTTTAAAATTTGCGGACAACCAACAACCACATACACAATAATACATTCACTTCCAATCACCCCACAACCAGAAGCTATCTGCACTAAGATGCATGTTACGTAGTATAAACATGATCCCATTCAATAGGAGAAACTATTGAAAGGAATGAGTACAATCATACAAATAGCGAGGAACAATAGGTATGACATACATATAGTACACAGACTTTATTAAAGAATTAAAACATAAATACGAAACAATCACAACACATTCAACACATCCAACACATTCAACGTATCCCGACTGCAGAAACAATAAAAAGCCTCAAACCCACAAATACATACAACACACATTCACAATAACAATACCATGTAAAGATAATGCACATGGTACACTATGACATACACACATAAATTAACACACAGAGTGGCAAACATACCAAAGGCACAGGGTGTCCATAAACAAGATCTGTTCAAAAAATTCCAAAACATTGTAATTTGGCAACAATGATGTGTTGGAGCAAAATGGAGTTGGCATCCCTGCACACACTTATGTTTAATGTGTAACTGCCAGAATTTTCATTTTTGTGTGTCTGTTATTGTTCCGTGCTGTATTGAGTAGAACATTATGTCACACAGTTTGCAAATTTCAAGATAACAGAGTGACAGGAGCAACACGTCTGCATTACATTTTGCATGAAACTCAAGAAAGCCTTTACAGAGGCACACCAAATTATGCAGGATGACTAGAGTGATGAGTGATTAAGCCACACTTGGTGTTACAAATGGTTCACACAGCTTAAAAATGACTGGATGGAAGTAAAAGATGACCCTCATTCAGGATGCCCTTTGACATCTACGACAATGTTCATGTCAGGAATGTCAATGAAATTGTGCATGTCAATCAAAGAATGACAGTCTGAGAGATTGCAAAAGAATGTAATACTTCAGTTGGATCATGTCATGAAATCCTGACACAGCATCTTGGAATGTATCATGTTGTCACCAAGTTTGTCCCATGGCTCATGACTCAAAACCAGAAAGACCTTTACCTTGCAGTCTGTGAAGACCTTTTGGATCATGAAAATGAGAATGAGATGTTCCTTAAGAAAATCATAACTAGTGATGAGACATTGGTCTATGGTTATGATGTTGAGACCGAGGTTCCATCTTCACAACGGGTCAGGAAAGGTTCTCCAAGACCAAAACAGCACATCAGGTCTCAGGTCAAATGTCAAAGCCATACTGATAGTTTTCTTTGAAGGATTAGTTCATTATGAATTTAAGCCACAAGGGCAAACTGTTATTCAATGGTACTATCGGGATGCATTGCAATGCCTGAGAGACAATGTGAAAAGAAAATGGCCTGAAGTATGGTGAGACAATTTGTGGCTCTTGCACCATGACAATGCACCTACACCTTCATCCCTGTTCATGCACGACTATTGCACAAAAAATTAAATCACTCTGCTGCCTCATCTTCCAGACTCTCCAGACCTGGCCCCTGCAGACATTTTTATTATCAACTTGAGAAACCCATTGAAAGGATTTGCAATGATAGACAAGATAAAGAAAATTTGCAGATAGCATGTCATGCAATCTAGCAAGAGGCATACCAAGACTGCTTACAGAACTGGAGAAAGCATTGGGAGTGATATATCAATTGTGGAGGGGGGGTATTTCAAAGGTAACCATGCATAGTAAGCAAAAGGTAAGCGCAGAAAAATTTTCTGGACAAAGATCTGAATTTTTTGAACAGATCTCATAGAATACAAAACCATGCAATCTATCCAACACAAATTATTACACATTTACAGAACGCTTAAAACACCATAACCACCATCCTAGCAGCTTTGAACAAGAAACAAAAACCACAGGACAAATAACCACAACTAATGCCTTATACCAATGCAGGAACACTATCATATACAGAAAGCAATAGCAGAGAACAAACACGATAAATGAACAAACACACATCAACACAAACTCTTTGTTAAACTTAATAAAAGAAATAAAAAAGTAATTAAAAAGAAATCATCTATTACATACAACCATAATAAAACAAACACACACATATAGAGACACATCACTGATATCGCAAAGACACATTCAACAATAGTAATAACATTCAACAGCTGGCAACACTATCCAAAACATAAAATCAAGTAAACAAAAGTTCATTTACCAGTACTGTGAAAATGAAATTTCATATGGCACACAGCAGAAGAAGAACAGCTGTAAAAAAAGAAAGAAAGAAAAACAACACACCAGCATCTATGAATTTAAAGAAATTTATACTACTACTGCATCACAGATAACGAGAAACAGGGTACTGGCAAATCAAGGTCAACAAGGCTGACTGAGAGCAGCAAGGCTGACTCCTAACAGTCTTGATGAATTCAAAATTATGCTGTTTTGACCCCATAATGCTCCAGTCACCTTTGAACATATAATGAACAACCTGCTGTGACACCTAAATGGACTTATCTTTGCATTTGGATAACATCATCATTTTTTCTAAGACATTTGAAGAACATCTAACCTGCCTAAGAACTGTGCTGAAGTGTGTTCAAATTTCAAGGTCTCTATGTGAGTCCAAAAAAGTTCCTCTTTGTCACCCATGAAATAAGAGTCATGGAGCAACTACTGAATGGTGTGGGAGTCCATCCCAATCCAGAGAAAATAAGAGCAGTCACAGATTTTCCAGCTCCTTGGTACATTCATAATGTGAGAAGTTTTCCTGGAATGTGCTCATACTACAGGTGATTCATAAAGGACTTCTGTACCAACACATGACACTTGAAAGAAATACTGCAGGAAGATGAAAAATTATCCATGAATTAAACTTAACAAAGATCTTTGTTGTCCTTGGGAGGAACTAATACCTTCTCCAGTTCTAGAATTGTATAAAGAGAATGCCAAGACAGAGCTCCACACCAGTTCTACTGATTCTGGAATAGGGGCAGCTCAAGTACCAATTCAGGAAGGTTCTGGGAAGGTGACAGCTTATGCCTCCAGAGATTACTCTTGAAGTCTCAGATGAACTACTCTATAACCAAGAAAGATTGCCTTGCAGTTATTTGGGCCATCACCAGTTCCAGCCATTTTTACTTGGTAGACCATTCACCACTGTGTTGGACCACCATTCTCTGTACGGACTGACTAGCCTGAAGGATCTGTTGGGTCAACTAGCAAGATGGGCAATAGGGCTAAATAAGTAAGACATCACAGTGGTATACAAATGCAGATGTGCAAACACAAGGATGCTGAATGTCTTTCAAGAAATCATTTGGTGGTACAAATGGTTCAAATGGCTCTGAGCACTATGCGACTTAACTGCTGTGGTCATCAGTCCCCTAGAACTTAGAACTACTTAAACCTAACTAACCTAAGGATATCACACACATCCATGCCCGAGGCAGGATTTGAACCTGCGACCGTAGCGGTCACGCGGTTCCAGACTGAAGTGCCTTTAACCGCATGGCCACACCGGCCGGCTTTGGTGGTACAAAGCAGCATGAATGAAATATCAGTCATTGGTGCATTAAATAAGATTGCTGCTAAACAGAGGGAAGATCCAGCACTGTTGAAAACCATAGAAGTCTTGAAGAATGAGGAAATGACCAATGGAGACTTCCAATTATTGAGTGGAGCATTGTATAAGAGGAACTATGATGTAGGCTGGCAATGGCAAGGAAAGCGTTTCTGAAGAAGAGAAATTTGTTAACATCCAGTATTGATTTAAGTGTCAGGAAGTCATTTCTGAAAGTATTCGTATGGAGTGTAGCCATGTATGGAAGTGAAACATGGACGATAAATAGTTTGGACAAGAAGAGAATAGAAGCTTTCGAAATGTGGTGCTACAGAAGAATGCTGAAGATTAGATGGGTAGATCACATAACTAATGAGGAAGTATTGAATAGGATTGGGGAGAAGAGAAGTTTGTGGCACAACTTGACCAGAAGAAGGGATCGGTTGGTAGGACATGTTCTGAGGCATCAAGGGATCACCAATTTAGTATTGGAGGGCAGCGTGGAGGGTAAAAATCGTAGAGGGAGACCAAGAGATGAATACACTAAGCAGATTCAGAAGGATGTAGGTTGCAGTAGGTACTGGGAGATGAAAAAGCTTGCACAGGATAGAGTAGCATGGAGAGCTGCATCAAACCAGTCTCAGGACTGAAGACCACAACAACAACAACAACAACATGATCCAAAGGGGTGGAAAGAGTTGCTTGTCATCCCACCTCACCTTTGGTCAGCTATCCTGATTTCCATGATGTTTACACATCTGATCCACTGGGCTCTGTGAAGGCTCTAGACAGAATCAGATGCAGGTATCACTGGCCAGCCTTCTATCAGTCTGTTAGACATTATGTGAGCCATTTTAAGGGATACCAATGATGGAAAGAAGTGTCACAATTACCTCTGGGGCATCTGGTACCAATCTTGCCCACAGCAGCACTATTCAACCAGACTAGAATCAATCTCTTGGAAAGATTCCCAAAGTTGGCAAATAGAAATTGATGACTAACAATCTGCACTGGCTACATCACTTGCTATGCTGTCACTTAAGCTATGCCAAAAATCAAAGTTCCATAAACTGCAAAATTTCTAGTATAAGATTTCATTTTCAAGCACAGAGGGCCCCATGTGCTGATCCCTGACTGCAAAAAAGTTTTTCAGTCAATACTAGTATCAGAGGTAATTTCACATTGTGACATCACCCACATGACAATTGCCTACCATTCACAGATGAATGACCTTACAAAATTCAATAATATGATATTGGGAAAAATGCTCTCAATGTATGCTGATATCAACCAGAGAGATTGGGGTACAATACAGCCCACTGTGGCATTCTTATACAAAGTAGTGAAGCACAACACTACAGGCTTCACAGCATTCTTTCTGCTCCACAGTCACAAGATTCAAATGACAATATACACACTGGTCCCATTTCAGCTTGATGATATGCAGGATGACTACGTGAAACATCTCATCACCAGTACTGAAGAAACAAGACAGTTGGCTCACATTTAGACCATGAATGCCAAGGAGAAAGACCAAAAGAGCAAGAGCTACAATGCCAAGTACTGACCAGTGACATACAGCCCGGGAGACTTAATATGAATTTTTATTCCTGGTCATAAAGTAGGACTAACGTGAAAGTTTCTATAGCACTACTTTGGGTTGTAGCATACCCTTTGTTGCTTGTCATGTAGGAAGTTCAGAAGTATGACTCTTTATTATGAAGATAAAATTTCAGAGATATTCTCCACATGAAACCATACCACAGTCCAGAGGTACAGACTGAAGATAGGAGGTTCAAGGGAACTGAAGATCCACTCAGCAATTGTGAAGCATCAACAGTAGGAGCTACCTTCAATGCCCATCATAGTGGACTGTACATAACAACAAGACCACAACATGATCAAGATCTACCAGTGCCACCATACAGAGGACGTTGATAAGATCTAGGTCTAGAGTGCTAAAGTCGGCTCAAATGAGAACTTCTGAAAGAGCGGGTCATTGTTTCTTGGGAGAGGGAGCAGTGTCACAAGCTGTCACACATGCAATGTGGTGTGGTGGCTAGTGATGCTAGCTTACATGCTTAGGGTCACCAGTTCAAACCTGACCACCTGGTATTTGTTGTTTAGTAGTTATCATTTCTGGAAGGTTCTTGATATATCTTATGTTTTACGTTCTGGAATATTCAATGTTTGTACAGATACCAGCCTGCTGGAATATTCAATGTCTGTATATGTGGTATCCCCCCATGAACCATGGACCTTGCCGTTGGTGGGGAGGCTTGCGTGCCTCAGCGATACAGATGTCTGTACCGTAGGTGCAACCACAACGGAGGGGTATCTGTTGAGAGGCCAGACAAACATGTGGTTCCTGAAGAGGGGCAGCAGCCTTTTCAGTAGTTGCAGGGGCAACAGTCTGGATGATTGACTGATCTGGCCTTGTAACATTAACCAAAACGGCCTTGCTGTGCTGGTACTGCGAACGGCTGAAAGCAAGGGGAAACTACAGCCGTAATTTCTCCCGAGGACATGCAGCTTTACTGTATGATTAAATGATGATGGCGTCCTCTTGGGTAAAATATTCCAGAGGTAAAATAGTCCCCCATTCGGATCTCCGGGCGGGGACTACTCAAGAGGACGTCGTTATCAGGAGAAAGAAAACTGGCATTCTACGGATCGGAGCGTGGAATGTCAGATCCCTTAATCGGGCAGGTAGGTTAGAAAATTTAAAAGGGGAAATGGATAGGTTAAAGTTAGATATAGTGGGAATTAGTGAAGTTTGGTGGCAGGAGGAACAAGACTTTTGGTCAGGTGATTACAGGGTTATAAATACAAAATCAAATAGGGGTAATGCAGGAGTAGGTTTAATAATGAATAAAAAAATAGGAGTGCGGGTTAGCTACTACAAACAGCATAGTGAACGCATTATTGTGGCCAAGATAGACACAAAGCCTATGCCTACTACAGTAGTACAAGTTTATATGCCAACTAGCTCTGCAGGTGATGAAGAAATTGATGAAATGTATGACGAGATAAAAGAAATTATTCAGGTAGTGAAGGGAGACGAAAATTTAATAGTCATGGGTGACTGGAATTCGTCAGTAGGAAAAGGGAGAGAAGGAAACATAGTAGGTGAATATGGATTGGGGGGAAGGAATGAAAGAGGAAGCCGCCTTGTAGAATTTTGCACAGAGCATAACTTAATCATAGCTAACACTTGGTTCAAGAATCATAAAAGAAGGTTGTATACCTGGAAGAATCCTGGAGATACTAAAAGGTATCAGATAGATTACATAATGGTAAGACAGAGATTTAGGAACCAGGTTTTAAATTGTAAGACATTTCCAGGGGCAGATGTGGATTCTGACCACAATCTATTGGTTATGAACTGCAGATTGAAACTGAAGAAACTGCAAAAAGGTGGGAATTTAAGGAGATGGGACCTGGATAAACTGAAAGAACCAGAGGTTGTACAGAGTTTCAGGGAGAGCATAAGGGAAAAATTGACAGGAATGGGGGAAAGAAATACAGTAGAAGAAGAATGGGTAGCTCTGAGGGATGAAGTAGTGAAGGCAGCAGAGGATCGAGTAGGTAAAAAGACGAGGGCTAATAGAAATCCTTGGGTAACAGAATAAATATTGAATTTAATTGATGAAAGGAGAAAATATAAAAATGCAGTAAATGAAGCAGGCAAAAAGGAATACAAACGTCTCAAAAATGAGATCGACAGGAAGTGCAAAATGGCTAAGCAGGGATGGCTAGAGGACAAATGTAAGGATGTAGAGGCTTGTCTCACTAGGGGTAAGATAGATACTGCCTACAGGAAAATTAAAGAGACCTATGGAGAGAAGAGAACCACTTGTATGAATATCAAGAGCTCAGATGGCAACCCAGTTCCAAGCAAAGAAGGGAAGGCAGAAAGGTGGAAGGAGTATATAGAGGGTTTATACAAGGGCGATGTACTTGAGGACAATATTATGGAAATGGAAGAGGATGTAGATGAAGATGAAATGGGAGATAAGATACTGCGTGAAGAGTTTGACAGAGCACTGAAAGACCTGAGTCGAAACAAGGCCCCGGGAGTAGACAACATTCCATTAGAACTACTGATGGCCTTGGGAGAGCCAGTCAGGACAAAACTCTACCATCTGGTGAGCAAGATGTATGAGACAGGCGAAATACCCACAGACGTCAAGAAGAATATAATAATTCCAATCCCAAAGAAAGCAGGTGTTGACAGATGTGAAAATTACCGAACTATCAGTTTAATAAGTCACAGCTGCAAAATACTAATGCAAATTCTTTACAGACGAATGGAAAAACTGGTAGAAGCGGACCTCAGGGAAGATCAGTTTGAATTCCGTAGAAATGTTGGAACACCTGAGCCAATACTAACCTTACGACTTATCTTAGAAGAAAGATTAAGAAAAGGCAAACCTACGTTTCTAGCATTTGTAGACTTAGAGAAAGCTTTTGACAACGTTAACTGGAATACTCTCTTTCAAATTCTGAAGGTGGCAGGGGTAAAATACAGGGAGCGAAAGGCTATTTACAATTTGTACAGAAACCAGATGGCAGTTATAAGAGTCGAGGGGCATGAAAGGGAAGCAGTGGTTGGGAAAGGAGTGAGACAGGGTTGTAGCCTCTCCCCGATGTTATTCAATCTGTATATTGAGCAAGCAGTAAAGGAAACAAAAGAAAAATTCAGAGTAGGTATTAAAATTCATGTAGAATAAGTAAAAACTTTGAGGTTCGCTGATGACATTGTAATTCTGTCAGAGACAGCAAAGGACTTGGAAGAGCAGTTGAACAGAATGGACAGTGTCTTGAAAGGAGGATATAAGATGAACATCAACAAAAGCAAAACGAGGATAATGGAATGTAGTCAAATTAAATCGGGTGATGCTGAGGGGATTAAATTAGGAAATGAGACACTTAAAGTAGTAAAGGAGTTTTGCTATTTAGGGAGTAAAATAACTGATGATGGTCGAAGTAGAGAGGGTATAAAATGTAGACTGGCAATGGCAAGGAAATTGTTTCTGAAGAAGAGAAATTTGTTAACATCGAGTATAGATTTAAGTGTCAGGAAGTCGTTTCTGAAAGTATTTGTATGGAGTGTAGCCATGTATGGAAGTGAAAGATGGACGATAACCATTTTGGACAAGAAGAGAATATAAGCTTTCGAAATGTGGTGCTACAGAAGAATGCTGAAGATAAGGTGGGTAGATCACGTAACTAATGAGGAGGTATTGAATAGGATTGGGGAGAAGAGAAGTTTGTGGCACAACTTGACTAGAAGAAGGGATCGGTTGGTAGGACATGTTTTGAGGCATCAAGGGATCACAAATTTAGCATTGGAGGGCAGCGTGGAGGGTAAAAATCGTAGAGAGAGACCAAGAGATCAATACACTAAGCAGATTCAGAAGGATGTAGGTTGCAGTAGGTACTGGGAGATGAAGAATCTTGCAGAGGATAGAGTAGCATGGAGAGCTGCATCAAACCAGTCTCAGGACTGAAGACCACAACAACAACAATGTGTGGTATCAATAGTTCCGATGCCACAGCGTAGTGACATGCTCGTAGGTTGGCACTACGAGAGCAGACAAACTTTGCGGACCACAGCGCCCTCTAACCGACGCTGTGGAGCTCAACAAGCACCGCTCTACTTTCAGCCCAGTTGATCAACATCAGATGACCTAGCAACTTAGCTTTGGCTTGTATGGCGGGCTAGTCATTACAGACTTCACCTCTGTTAACTTCTAGTAGCTGTTCCTTTGATACATGAATGGCTTCGCACCTATGTGCTCATCTGTACCAAAAGTTAAGTAATGTGTTTGTATATGTTTATACACCAGTGAAGGTGCTTTAACTTTACTTGCAGTACCAAAGTGCTTTACCTCACCTGCTCCTACTTGCTTCCTTCATTCGGCCTATATTGCAGATCCCTGGAGCAGACCCACACACCACCTTCCAGGCGAGGGATAAATTGTTTTTTTCCTCTACTTATGTTTCTTTGCTCAGTACTGCTTTAGCTTCTTTGAGAATTCTCCGTGTGAATCAGTGTATGAGTGCTTCCACCCTTCACTATAAGACTATTTTGTGTCAAAGATGGCTTCGACAAAGGAACAGGCTTCACTGACTGATCTTGTATTGTTGCAGGCTCAGCAAATGACGCAGCTGCTTGCTGCTGTAAATGGACTGCCCACACTACAAACTGCAGCTACTTCGGCACCTGTACCTCGGATGACACCCACATTGCAACCATTTTGTGCCTTCAATCCAGACATTGAACACTGGCCAGAATACATCACCTAGCTCGAGGCACACTTCGCCGCATACAACGTACTAGGTACAGAGCGGCTTGCCTGTTTCATTGCCAATGAGGGTGTAGTGTTACATTGTATACTCGTAAAATTGTTCCCCACTGCCTGCCCAGAGACTAAAACTTACACAGAAGTGATTGATGCATTGAGCTCCAACTTCCGTGACAAAATGAATGTAGTAGCTGCACGCTACAAATTCTTTCGCGTCCAGCGTGGTCCTAATCAGTCCAATAAATATTGGTTAGCGGACCTTCAGGAACTAACATCTGATTGTGACTTTAATTGCTCATGTGGACTCTCTTATGCAGATATCGTGATTAGAGATGCAGAATGTGGTGCACCACCACATCCGCAAGCAAATCTTATGATTTAAAAACCTATCTTTGCAGGAGGTAGTGGACTTGCTAGACATACAAAATACATTAGATATGGCTACCTCCACGTTTGACATGGCCCCAGGTGTATGTACTGTTAGTGTGGCGCAACATGTGCCCTCCCGCCCAGCCTTGGCACAGAGAGCTGCACTGTGCCACTCACACGTGAGTAAACAAGCTTCCAACCAGGCCCCCACTAAGAAACTGAAATCTTGTCGGAACTGTTTTCATACCACCCACAGGACAGTTGCCCATCCTGTCAAGCACAGTGTTATTTTTGTAATAAGAAAAGACAGATGCAAGCTGTGTGTAGTAAGAGAAACTCTAATTCACAGCCTGGTTCCTGTTCGCATGACTCGCATGGGCGTCACTGCAATGGAAACCGCCGTGGTCATGATTCACATCAGCCTATGGGCGTTAATGCCATTTTTTCAAGGCCTTCTGCTTCATGTGCTTCTACAGCTTGTTGTGTGGATAAACAAGTTTTGCCAGGCACTTCCTCTCGCATTCAGCGTGATGCGAGGAAACTTTTTGTGACTGAACATTTGTGGACGTTCTGTGCACATGCAGATGGACACTGGTGCGTCAGTTTCTTTACTGAACAGATCAACGTATGATTTGGTTGGTTCATCCCTCCTTTGCTGTTCACGTTCCATGCTGACTGCGTTTACTGGACAGGAAATCTGAGTGCTTGGCGTGTGTAGTTTGCAAGCCATGTATGGTGCAATGACACATACAGTGTCTTTCCATGTGCTCCGTTCTAGTGATGTTACGAACATATTTAGCATGGATGCATTTGAACTCTTTGGCCTCGCAATTCAGGACAACATACTTTGCATCAACACTAGTGACCATGCACACAGTGTTGCCGCACTATGTGATGGTTTTGCTGAACTCTTTTCTGATGGCCTTGGTTGTGCAAAAGATTTTGCAGCACATGTTGTAGTTAAAAACAATGCCATGCCTATTTTCCGGTGCGCACGCCCAATACTGCACGCACTGCATGACACCATAGCTGCTGAACTTAAGCATTTGCAAGTCAGTGGTGTCATTGAACCTGTTTCTGCTTCACAATGGGCTTCACCTATAGTATGTGTGAAGAAACCAAATGGTTGTCTCCGTATTTGTGCTGACTTTAAGTCTACAGTAAATCCTCACACAGTGGTCACTACATTTCTCTCACCATGTCCTGAAGACATGTTTGATAAGCTTGGTGCCGGAAAATTCTTTCCCATGATTGACTTGCAGGATGCATACTTTCAAATTCCGCTCAACGAACAGTCCCAGTGCTATTTTGTGGTCAACACCCACCTTGGATTTTTCAAGTTTCGCCGCCTTCTGTTTGATTGTGCTTCAGCTCCTGAAATTTTTCAGTCTTACTTGCAGCAGTTGTGTGCCACTGTCCCTGGTTGTTCCAATTATCTGGACGATATTGTTATATCAGGTCACACCCCTGATGCACATTTGCAGAATTTGCATGCCTTATTTACCGTACTTTTGCAGGCAGGACTCAAGTGTAACAGAGACAAGTGCAATTTTTTTCAAATGGAGATTCAGTATTTAGGACGTATGATTAACAGACATGGTATCCACCCCTCATTGTCATATCTCCATGCGATTAGAGGCTTGCCAGCACCCAGGAACTTGAAAAAACTTCAGCCTGTGTTGGGCAAAATTACATATTATGTTTGGTTTATACCAAATGCAGCACAGATTTTAATGCCTCTGCATCACGTTCGGCATAAGAACGTTCCTTTTGTTTGGTCTTCGGAATGTGATGCTGCTTTCCACAAGCTCAAATCTGCTTTGTTGAGTGATTGCTGTTTGATTCTGTTCGATCCCTCCAAACCAGTTGTCTTGGCTGTCGATGCATCTTCTCACGGAATCAGAGTGGTTCTCTCGCACCGCATTAATTCTGTCGATCGCCTGATTGCTTTTGCATCTAAGTTGCTCAATTCTGCCCAGCAAAACTATTCTCAAATCGAGAAAGAAGCTTTAGCTATTGTATATGTAGTGCCAAAGTTTCATGATTTTTTTATACTCTCACAAGTTCTATTTGGTCACTGAACATAAGCCTTCGATGTTGTGTTTTTGTCTAACTACAATTATGAAGTTTTGTTTCAGCCTACAGCACAGCATGGCAACGCTGATGCTTTGTCTTGTCTACGTATCGGTCCTGACGTCAAGTCTGATTCTTCCGAATTGTCATGTATGTTTATTGATTCATGAGATAAGGAATTAGCTGATGGGTTTCTAGTGGATTTTCGGTGCATTGCTTCCATATCTACATCTACATCTACATCCATACACTGCAAGCCACCTGAGGGTGTGTGGCAGAGGCTACATTGAGTACCTCTATCGGTTCTCCCTTCTATTCCAATCTCGTATTGTTCGTGGAAAGAAGGATTGTCGGTATGCTTCTGTGTGGGCTCTAATCTCTCCGATTTTATCCTCATGGTCTCTTCATGACATATACGTAGGAGGGAGCAATATACTGTTTTACTCTTTGGTGAAGGTATGTTCTCGAAACTTCAACAAAAGCCCATATCGAGCTACTGAGCGTCTCTCCTGCAGAGTCTTCCACTGGAGTTTATGTATCATCTCCGTAACGCTTTTGTGATTACTAAATGATCCTGTAACGAAGCGTGCTGCTCTCCGTTGGATCTTCTCTATCTCTTCTATCAGCCCTATCTGGTACAGATCCCACACTGCTGAGCAGTATTCAAGCAGTGGGCGAACAAGTGTACGGTAACCTACTTCCTTTGTTTTCAGATTGCATTTCCTTAGGATTCCTCCAATGAATCTGCCTTACCAACGTTCAACTTTATATGATCATTCCATTTTAAATCACTCCTAATGCGTACTCCCAGATAATTTATGGAATTAACTGCTTCCAGTTGCTGACCTGCTATTTTGTAGCTAAATGATAAGGGATCAATCTTTCTATGTATTCGCAGCACATTACATTTGTCTACATTGAGATTCAATTGCCATTCCCTGCACCATGCGTCAATTCGCTGCAGATCCTCCTGCATTTCAGTACAATTTTCCATTGTTAAAACCTCTCGAGATACCACAGCATCATCTGCAAAAAGCCTCAGTGAACTTCCAATGTCATCCACAAGGTCATTTATGTATATTGTGAATAGCAACGGTCCTACGACACTCCCCTGCCGCACACCTGAAATCACTCTTACTTCGGAAGACTTCTCTCCATTGAGAATGACATGCTGCATTCTGTTATCTAGGAACTCTGCAATCCAATCACACAATTGGTCTGATAGTCCATATGCTCTTACTTTGTTCATTAAACGACTGTGAGGAACTGTATCGAATGCCTTGTGGAAGTCAACCCGTGTCTATGACCCTCTGAGTCTCGTGGACGAATAACTGGGTTTCACACGACCGTCTTTTTCGAAACTCATGCTGATTCCTACAGAGTAGATTTCTAGTCTACAGAAAAGTCATTATACTCGAACATAATACGTGTTCCAAAATTCTACAACTGATTGACGTTAGAGATATAGGTCTATCATTCTGCACATCTGTTCGACGTCCCTTCTTGAAAACGGAGATGACCTGTGCCCTTTTCCAATCTTTTGGAACGCTACGCTCTTCTAGCGACCTACGATACACCGCTGCAAGAAGGGGGGCAAGTTCCTTCACGTACTGTGTGTAAAATCGAACTGGTATCCCATCAGGTCCAGCGGCCTCTCCTCTTTTGATTGATTTTAATTGTTTCTCCATCCCACTGTTGTCTATTTCCATATCTACCATATTGTCGTCCGTGCGACAATCTAGAGAAGGAACTAAAGTGCAGTCTTCCTCTGTGAAACAGCTTTGGAAAACAGTTGCCAATGCTTTTTGGCAAATTGTTTTGCAGTATATTCATACTCAATGGCCTCCATCTGCTACACCCATTAGTGACCCACTTGTTTGACATTACTTTGCTCAATGTCACAACTTGTCTGTACTCCACGGTGTTATTTTGTTATGAACTGACAATGATCCATCTCATGTTGTTGTACCTCGTTTGTTGCAGTTGAAAATCCTCCAATTACTGCAAGCTGATCATTGGGGTATAGTGCAGATGAAGCAACTAGTGTGTTGTCACTGCACTCAAGTTGGCATTGATAAACAAACTGAGAATTTGCTTGCCAATTGTCGCTCTTGTGCGGAGCGTTAGTCTGCTCCCCACCAGTGCTTCTTTGCGTGTCTGACTCCTACTGTACCTTGGCATTGTGTTCCTATCAATTTTATGGATCCTTTCTAGGACACCCACTGGTTGATAGTTATTGATGTGTACAGCAACTTTCCTTTGGTTGTGCCTATGTCTTCAACTACATCTGCCAGTACTATTCGGACTTTGACGTCTATTTTTACCATTGAGGGCCTTCTTGAATTTATTGTCTCCAACAATGGCCCCCAATTCATGTCCTCAGAGTTTGAAGCATTCTGTGCTGCTAATGGCATTTGCCATCTGACCTCAGCCCCATTCCACCCCCAGTCGAATGGCAAGGCTGAACGGTTTGTGCATACGTTTAAGCCGCAGGTGAGTAAGTTGCGTGCCACGCACTCTTACGCGCTATGGACTTTCCTTGCTTCCTATAGCACCCAGCTGCGTGACACCCATTCCCCAGCAGAACTGCTACATGGCTGTGCCCATCGGTCACTCTTGCAGCTATTGCACCTGCCTCTGCACACTCCCACTGCTTCACCTTGTTCTGGCTTGGCACCACATGCTCTGGTGTTCTATCGCGTTTTGTCTGGCAGGCAGCGCAGGGGTGCATTCATTGCCGGCTTGGCTGCACCTTATTTGTCATTTCTGGTCCCTGTCAATCGCCACTGGAACCAGATCCATTTGTGTTGTCCTCAGTTTTCTGCCGCCGGTTCTTGCCAGCAGAATTGGAGGCTTCGCAGCTTCCGCCACCACTGCCATGACTCCACCACTGGCGCTTCCGCAACTCGCGCCTCCAGCGCGCTGCCTATTTTGGCTGAAGCTCTCAATTGAAGCTCATTATATCTAGCAGTCTTTTTCAGAGTGCCTGTCTATCATTCAGTGCCTCCTCTGTGTGATGAGTAGTAGGCTAGCCTGTTCATAGTTGTCATTCAACCCTGATTTTCAATTGATTGACACCAAGGACTTAAATATAAGAAACATTAGTGGCAGAAAACTGTACTTTGTGCTGTTTGTTTGGAACACATGAGTTTTTGAAGGCTTGATAGTTAAACGGGATTATTTTAATTAATTATAAATGTATCACTTGCTATCTTGTGTTTAAATGTATCACTTGCTATCTTGTGTTTATTAATGTCAAATATGCGCTCTTAATCTGCATATTCATGTGACAGATTCTGGTGGATAATGTGTGTAAGTGCCACTCTAACTGATTTGCTATATTTATTATTCACTCAAATATTCTGCATTGTGCTGCCATCTCATTTAGTGCTACATGTAGAATCATAACTGTAAAAAAGGAAGGTTAACATTCAAAGTCCCTTTCCTTTGAGTGTGAATTTTAGCCATATTATTTATAAGAATATTAATATTTGGCAACTGAACATGACTGCAACTCAGACCACAAAACTACATTTAAAGAAATGCACCTGAGTATGTCTTGGCCCACAATGTTTCATGACACATGAGTCAACTATCACTCAACAGTAGACTGGTTTTGTGTGAGAACTATGTATGGATGTCTTGCTAACTGTCTATTGGCAGTTGCTATCCTCTGTTATAAAATTACTTTGATAGAAGCAGTAGAGAACATAAGAGCTACTGTCACAACTGACCGACCTATTGTGTGCTTGCATTGACATGAGATTCAAGCATGCACTCACTAGGATTTGATGTTTTCTGTAATTCTGCTACAAATACATCATATATGTTAAGTGGGTAAGAAATTTCAAAAACTCTAGAGGAAGAATTAAATGATTCTGGTTTTGAGGGAGAAATATCTGAGTGGGAACAGTGTGAAGAAATTTGTGAAGGACTCTTCCAGAAAAGCGCAACAATGGATCAAGAAATTGTTCCTAGAGCAAATATCAGAAATATGCTCATAAGAGTACACTTTTCTGATAAAATTTCTGCAACTGAGATATAGCAGTATCCAAAATGGGATTGCAAGAATTGTTTGGAAAAGATGAACAATCTACTGGCAAAATAAGCAGGAAATGTGCAACATACTTCTTTGCATGCAAGAATATTTCAGACTTGTTCATTATATAATAGCCAAATGTATGTGTAATTTTTCAAGAAATTACCTTGCACGTTTCTTGTTTTGGAGCATAGCTAAAACTTTTGTCATCATTAGTGTAAAATTTGTAATCTATTACAGAACTAAAATAAAGCTGTCATAAAAAAAGTTTGATGGTAGGTCTTTTTTGGTGTATATTACCCTTCACAATACCTCAACCAGAGATGAGCCACTGACAGTTTGAGTAATGGCATAAGCGGTTCTTTTTCTGGGCCCAAACTTTTTTTAAGAGGCTGAAACTCAAAATCTTAGCTACATTCTGCATTAATAAGCACATGTGTCAGAAACAGCTATCATGTTGGAGATATAGCATCCTTGTCGCTCCAGCAAATGAAATTCTTCAGCAGGATGATGATGATTTCTTAAGGTTTTTCATTGCTTCAACAAACTGATGTCCTTTGTCACTACCATCATCTTCTTCTTCAAAAATATCACAAAGCACACAAAATACATGTATCCATCTAACTGCTTGAGCCCATTAAATGTTCTGTTGGAAGTCCCTTCTACTTCACTACATCAGATCTTCATATGAATTCTTACAACTAACATTTCTTATCATAGTGTATTGAATCTTAACATGATAAATGAATCTTAACTATTGCAGTATTCCATAAGTTCCAATCACTCTAATCCAGTGCACATAAATAATCTGTACTTGCAGGTTATGGACTACAAACAATAACTTATCTAAAGTTTAATGATATTGAAACAGCTAGAAACCATGTATTAATCTTCGTGAAAATTTCATGAACACCTCATTATATATTTGATTTCTTACTTATGATAATGTTCATACTGTCTGAAAACAAAACAAACTTGGTATCTGTTAGTGTTACTAATGAAAAATCATTATTATTATTTCTCTTGTTCTCTCAGCTGGTGGGTCACTATCATATTGGTAACTGAATGACTTATTTCTCCTTTTTGACTGCCTTCAAACTATTGCTCTTCCCTCCCTGAGGAAGGAACTAACAGTTCTGAAAGTAGGGCAGTTTTTTTTATTTGTATGTGTCTAGAGGCAGGACTTAGAATTATACCTCCAAAAGATAAGTACTGATGACCATTCTGTTGACTTACAATTTTATCATTTTTTGTGTGATTTTGATACAAAGATCATTAACATATTGATGAAAAAGTAAGGGCTATAGATGGTACTTTGTGAAACACCCCACACAACTGTTACCCAGTCTGATTGGCTGATAGCATGATACAAAAGTTTTCTAAACAGACACCCATTGTTTATTAGCAGAGAAATATAACTTGAGTCATTCTGTATAATAAAATTTTAATTTATTTAAATGGATGTCATGATTTATGCACTCAAATGCCTTTGTCAGATGACAGAAAATAATGGGGGGCATGCAGTTTATTGTACAATGAATGAAGTAAATTTTTCAGTCTATGTGTCAATAATTTTAACAATATCAGATCCTTTTAGAAATGCAACTGTGACTTCAAAAATTGTTATTTGGACTCAGATTTTTAAGCTGCCACTCACGTAGTGCCTTCCCCAAATTTTTGGAGAATGCTGACAAAAGTGAAATTCAATAGACATTTGACTGTATTTTGTTATCTCCTTTCTTGCACAGGGACTTTACTATAACATTTTTTAACCAATTGGATGAAGTTCCAGTGAAGAATGACTGCAAATGAACATAAAATCAAATATAATTAAACCTATATAAAAGTACATTAATTACTTATCTTTATATTTTTCACAACCATAAGAGCTTTCATTTTAATTTTGAATATTTCCAGGGCAACCTTATATGGATTGACTAAATAAAATAAGTAATAGGAAAAGCAGTAGCGAGACTGAGACATTCATAAGAAGAATCATGTGCTGACATAAAATTCGCCACTGTTCTGATGCATTTGAACTCCCATGTGCACCTCTGCTGCTGGTGCTGTGGGCAGCATGACTGTGGTGCTTCTTAAATGTAGCTGCCTGTCATTTGCTGTGGAGTGACAACATGAGCTCTTTTCTACCAGTATTGTGTGAGGTTGGCTATTGTCATTAGATTTTGCTGAGAAACTGCACAGTTCATCCATAAGGTTGGTTTAATTTCTCAGTGACATCAGAGGAAGTTTTATTTCAAATTTTCATGCCAGAAAGCCTGTACGTTTTGCAAGCATTAGGTGAATGGAAGGTCAGGGCATCAAAATAAGTTACTAACTCAGTTGATACTGATGTTCCAGCTAATTATCTTGAACGCTTACCAGCCAAACAGTGGAAACAGATTATCGATGCACTTACTGACAGATTAGGTGATATTAAAGAAGCAGAGTATAAAACTAAATGAATGGACAACATACTTGTGTGGCCTCTCCATTCAAATTGTATCCACCGAGGATGAAACAGTTAAAGGTGCTATTGATGAGATGTTAAATATGTCAGTTATTAGGCCACACAAATCCCCATACTCCTCTCCTATATATGTGGTGAGTAGGCCCCTGTGCAGTGTGAGATCACTTGCTTCTTGATTATCGAGCTCTCAATAAGAAAGTAGTTCTTCAGTTTATACCCTTTCCTGATTCGCATCTGTGCCTACCATGGTTCCAAAGGACAAATGACTTGACCACCTTTGACTTAAATCAAGCCTGCTATCAAATTCTGCTAACTGAGAAGTCTAAATCTCGTCTACAGGGGCAGTCGTGCTGTCGAATATACTGGATTAAAGTTTTTTCTGACCTCAGATTTGAGAGTGTCTATCATTATCTTGGTGATCTTCAGTGAGAACTTTCAGAAACATGTAGCCCACATGATGGAGGAGCCTCAGCAGTTGTGTGGAGCTGGATTCATGGTTAAACCTTCAAAGGCTAGATCTACTCAGCCTGAAATTTCATATTTAGGTTATATTATTTCTAACCAAGGTATTAAAATTGATCAGATCTGGACAAAGGCTATTTATTCTTGCCCCTACCCAAAAATATAAAAGCCTGGCTTGTTTCATTGGCATGGCAAATTACTTCTCTAAATTTATTTCTGATTTCTTGCAACTAGCAGGATCTTTAAATGATCTTCAGAAGAAAGGAAGGGAATTTAAGTCTGTCCGGACAAGTGATCTTTAATGAAAACCCTGGTGAGCTCACCTTTATTATCCATGGCTGCCTTTAGCAAGGAATTTGTCATTCAAACTGATGCCTCCATGTCAGCAATCAAGGCGATCCTTTTGCAGGAAGGGGTGGTCAGAAGACAGCCTGCTGCTTATGCCACACATAAGCCGTCTCCAGCAGAAGATAAATATTCTGTATATGAGCTGGAGGTACTGAAGGTTTTGTTTGGTCTCAAGAAGTTTAAACAAAAGTTAGAATATCAACCATTTCTCTTAGAAACTGTCAATCGTGTGCTCAGTTGGGTATTGGCCAGGCCAAGGCAAATGGGCAAATTGTTAGGTCATCAATAGGTATCTCAGACTTCCAGTTTAGGATTAGGCATGTTTGTGAAAGTGATAACATCATGGCCAATGGTTTGAGTTGTGTGTTTAAGGAGCAGGAAGAAAACCTTGATGAAGACTTCCTAGGAGAGTGCTCACCAGAACCATTCAATAATCAAAGCTGTCCTATCCTTAGTAGGTTTCCATTGCTCTTCAAAGATGTAGACCCTGAGTTAAAATCTCTTAAGGAAATTATAAAGAAGGGCAAAGTGGCTAAGACCTATTGTTTGAAGGGAAATGTGTTGTATCATGTAGACCCTGAGTTAAAATCTCTTAAGGAAATTATAAAGAAGGGCAAAGTGGCTAAGACCTATTGTTTGAAGGGAAATGTGTTGTATCATTTAGACCATGGGAATTGAGGTGATAAGGTCATGCTACTGAATGGTCAAATTTCTTTAGCCTTCAGATATTACCACAAAACCGCAGTTGGTCGTCATTTGGGTAGTTTCAAAATCTGAATGAAGATTGGAGAAAATTTCATTTGGAAGGGAATGGATGAACAGATTAAGTCATTGGTGTTGAGGCATGAAATTTGTGGTATTAGCAGACCCGTATTAAATACATGGCAAGGGACTCTATTTTTCGATACAGTTAAGGAACCTATGCAGAAATTATATGTGGACTACAGTGGGTCTTTCCCACACTCAAAAGAGAGTGACTGGTGTATCTTTGCATGTGTAGATGCATTTGCACATCTATTCTGAAGGGCTTGTGATGCAGTGCCTTCAGAAAATTTAAAAATACTTCATAAAAAAGAAAAAAGTCATATTTTGAATGTATTAGAGGAAGCAGAAATTTTTAGATACAAAAAGAAAATGCACCGTTCATGTTGAATAACCAACTAAAATTAAAGTACTGTAGCATTCTAGCTAATTTTGATTGTTTATATGATTGGGTATTAATACATAATAAAATTCTGTATTATTCTTGCTTGTAATGGTAGTGACCCAGCATTCCTAGTCATGAGTATATGAAGTCACAATGTCTACATGGATGGCTTCTGTTCCACCAGCCAGCTAGTCTCTCTTTGTCATTCACTCAGGTCACTTTTAATTTTTCCGACACCAGACTGCCCTGCCATCACACCACTAAGAAATTGCCACCTGATACATTACACATAGTACTTTGCATAGTGCCATGACTGATCATGATAGCAGTGATGATTTTTTATCACCACTCTGGCCCCTTTAAAACACTTTTGCATCCTCTCACCAAAAAGTATTTTTCTTTTCTCTTTTTAGATGTAGCCAAATTTAAAAAAAACATGACTCTATGATCACTAGTTTAACCTATCAACAGTTTGTCCTAAATGAATGGAGCATGCCCTCATTACCTTTCACTCACCATACTATTGACAATATTCACTGAATCATAAATTTTGATTAGGAGAGATGGGAATGCCTATGATCTTTTAGCATTGTGACTATATTTTAGACATTCCTTTATAAATTTTAATATCCATGTAGGTTGCACCCAATGATGCAGCTTTAGATTGCAAAACCAGTTGTGTTTTAATAAACAAGAATTTTACCAGCTGTTAGTGGAATTCTTCCGTAAACAATAGGTTACTTGTCATGCCCACACAGAATGCTGCATGTCCCAGTCACATTAATGCAACCACCCTGAATAACTATCTTTTGCAGCATGGATATGATGGAAGAGAGTCAATGAGCTTCTGGAAGATACCAACAGCAATGTGGAGATCTGCTGACTCCAGTGCCATGACTAGCTGTTCTAGAAATCTAGGTTGAGGACTCAAAGGATGAACAGTCCTATCACAGTGGTCACACAGATTTGCAATTGGGCATAAACCTGGGAGTTTGGTGGCCAGGGGACTACAGTAAGCTCATCTACAAATCACATAAGTACACTATAAGCTGTGTGCCACATTGAATTGTGCCAAGATTAAACAAACTGCATGTATTTGTGGACACAGTCTGTAAGGATAGATGCATACTTGTGTTGACACATTGTGCCTCCCAGAATGATAGGATCACCTACGGCTAGCCACAAACACAATCTCCAGACAATAACACTCCCTCATCTGGCCTGCATCCTTATGACAATTGTTGCAGGGCTGTACACACCAACAGCCATCTGTCAGATGGAGCATTAAACATGTTTCATGTGTGAAAAGGTCATCCGTGACAATTCAGTTTATGTCCAAAAGTAGTATTTGTTGTGCAAATTCCTGCCTTCATCGCCAACAAACAGCAGTCAGTGTGGGTGCATGAACCAGGCACCTGCTGTGGAGACCCATGGCAGGGACAATCTTCATCCTTTCCTCCATAACCTCAATACCTACTTCCAAGTCCACCTCACCTTGTACTTCTCACCTCAACAAGTCATGTTCCTAGATGATACTCTCCACCTCTTAGATGGCTCCATAACTAGGTCCATTTACAAGCACACCAAAAGTACCTCAACTTGGACACCTGTCAGTCGTTCCATGTCACCTCTCCACTTGTGGATGCCACATCTGTGATGGAAGCAGGAATTGTTGAAACATACTGATAACCTTATCAGAGCCTTTATTAGAAGACAGTATCCTCTTCTGCTCAACCGTAAATAAATGTCCCATGCTGTCTCTCCTCTGACACCAGTAAACCTTTTAACCAGCCACTGACCAGCACTCCTCTGAACATTTAATGTCACCTTAACCTTGGATAGCTCAATCACATCCTTTACCAGAGCTTTGACTACCTCTTGCCATGTCCTGGGATGAAGAATACCCTACTCTAATCACCCAAAGTTGTGTTGTAGCACCCACCCAACCTACAGAATACTCTTGTCCATTCCCTTTGCAGTCCTGCTCCCAATTGTCCATCCCTTTCCAATCCTGCTCCCAATCCTGCAGGTTATGGGTAATTCTCTTGTGGTTGACCCATGTGCAATACCTGTCACATAAATTTACCCACCACCTCCTACTGCAGCCCAGTCAAAGGCCTTTTGTACCCTATAAAAGTCAGGGCCACATGTGAAAGTAGCCATGTTACATTAGCTATGCTGCAGTATTCTATGTGGGCATGACAAGTAACCTACTGTTTGCTCTCTAGAATGTCCACTACCAAACTATGTGAAACTGCCAACTTGGCCATCAAATCACCAAACATTCTGCACACCACAAGGAGTCTTCAACAGCTGCTTCACCACATGAGCCATTTGGATACTTCCTTCCACCACTAGTTTCTTTACACTATGTAGATGGGAATTGTCTCTACAGCATACCCTGTGTTCTCATGATCCCTTTGGTCTAAACCTGTGCTAAGCTGATTCCCACTAACTCACATTATCTTTTTGCTGATCTCTTCAGTCCACACCACTCCTTCCATGTCCAAATCATTTTCTACCTTCTCCCACCACTCTTCCTCCATCCCCATGTAGTCTCTCTTTCTCTCTCTCTCTCTTGCCACCTCCCCACTCTTTTCCACCACTCTCCCTTTACCTCTTCTCTCCCTGTGTCTCTCTCTGTACTTCCACCTTCCCCTGATTTCCTCCCTTCCCCCTCCCTCATCTGCCTCTCTCTTGCTCTACCTCTTATATGCTCTGCGGAGCTGAGTCATCCATTGACTGACCTCCCTCACAGCATCCCACTACTCCTGCTTGCTTCCTACACCATTCCCATTTCCATTTGCCCAGGCAACTACTATCAACAATTAACAGGCATACATCTTCTTTTAGCTTTGTGTGCTGCATTTATTCGGTCAACAGTCAGTCTCACTACAGTGTGTGCATTTTGGTGTCGGTGTCAATGTGTGTGTGTGTGTGTGTGTGTGTGTGTGTGTGTGTGTGTGTAACTGTGTGCACTTTTATCAGGGAAAGTGTAAGCACTCAAAAGCTAGTGTAAATACAGTTTTCTGTCATCGTGTTTCTATGGACCACACATCAGTCAGTTATAAGTGAGTGCTTGGCTTTTAATCATTTTATGTATTATTCCATCCATGAATTTCCATTGTTGCTTAACTTTATTTCTGATAGCCAAATTAAATGCTATTACAAAAGTATGCTTACCTTGAGTACAATGGCTGCAAATACGAAAATGAAAATAATGTTAATCAGTGTCAGACATAAGCTTACTGATCCTAGAATTGCAAGCTCAGTGACAGCATCATCTGAGTATTTAAGTGGTTTCTTCAGTACAGGTGATTTGCCGTAAATGCAATAAGTACACGTCAAAGCCCACAGAAGTCCCTGCAACAGAGACAATTTTTCATAGTATTATTTCAGTTTTAAAGAAAAAAATAAGGAAGCTGGTACGCAGAATATAAAAAAAAAGAGCTACAAATTTGCGCACTGTACCCTACTGTAAACTTCAAAAGTAACAGCATGTGTCTTTCTAGGTTTCCAGATGACATTAAAATTTCAGTTTTACCAATTTCCTCAAGCTTTCTCTTTGGATTTGTTTCTCTAATATAAGATAAACAAGCTCTTAATGTATTCATCTTGGTTTTCTGATGAGATGAATCAGCATCAAATCAATGTAAAATTAGAAACATTTGAGCTCAACAAGGAGGCTTACCAAACAATTATTCACCCCAAAAACCATTCAGGCTGGAACATAAAGGGGAGAAGTACAGTGGTACAAAAAGTACCCTTTGCTGCACACCTTAAAGTGGCTTGTGGAGTATATATGTAGACATTCTTTGGATTCCAGGAGTGCTACTGAAGAAAGGACATACTATTTTGATAAGAATGACTCACATCATTTTCTGACAAAGTGTAAAGATGACATATGTACATGTCATTCTGATACTATGTCACAAGACCACAAAATGAATCTTTTTGAAATATTGTTCCTTCTCAAAGAACTCATTCAATTGGATAGCAGAAAATTTTAGAATTGTCAAACAAGTAGTTTGTTCCAAATGTAGAGTTCTCCCCGCATTTCTTTAATTTTATTTCATTATGTATTTTGATACTATGCTACTGTGATTCATCTTTTTGGCAAGGAGTTACTTCTTTCAACCTTTAATATCTTTAAAAGATTTGTACATGTTATTTTGGATTTGGTGTCAGAGATCTCATAACACATTACCAGCTCAGCTGCGTGTAATTTTTATACGCTGCTTCACAGTGTATTAAAAGAAACTGCGTTTTCAATATAATGTATCTTTTTGAAAGTGGACTGTGACACACATAAGGTAATAAATCCAAATAAAATTCCTTGTGTTACCAGTGAACTCCTTATTGTGGCATATTAGTGCAAGGTTATTATTCTACCCCGAACTGCATCTTTGAATTGGGGCAAGTTTCAGCTCTATGCTGATCAAGTCAGAGGTGGCGGAAGGGCAACTCACTACAGACATTTCTTGAATTCTGTTGGTAGGGTAGACCAGAACATTAGATTACAGTCAAGCTTTCCAAATCAGTGAAAAGATCCAGGAGACATTGCAGGTCTGATTGTCTCAGTCCAGTTGTCTTCAACTGCTTCTGTACTTTGAAGACCAAGGACAAAAGCATTCAGACATCCAAATAAGTTCCAAACCAGTGTAGGAAGAAAAGGCCAAAATGGTAGTATTGCTGGGTAGTAATCATGAGAGGAGAACATCAAAATGGATTCAGAACTCTCTGGGTAGTGAATATCAGACTACTCTGTTTTGTAAGCATAATACATTTCTTTTAGGAAGGATATTGGAAAAGAAGATTATGTAATAATATTAGGTGGTGAGAGTCTGCACCATATCCTATTAGGGATGACATCAGTGGTGTTTCTGAAAAAGCTCCTCACACTAGAGTGAAGAGTATGTCGCCCTCTGATGATAAGCCATGAATGAAGTGGTCTGTGGACTGTGTTAATACAGAACATGGAAAATTGCTGAGGTGAGAGGGACATTCACACATGGTTGTAAGTGATGCATCTCCTCTCACTCAGGTGCATCATACATGGCATTGTTCACATCTCAATGCTTCTGGTAAGAGAGTACTTGCACAGCTAATATCCAGAAGCATCCAGTCTGACCAAAGCAGTATTTACTGTATCCCAGTGATTTCCAATGTGCTCTGTATGCTTTCTTATAGGATAAATTCATTTAAAAGACAGATCTGAAGAGTAAATGTAGTTACAGTTGTTGAACTAGTACAACAAAATACTGTAAGATGAATAAAGCTGAAGGTATTTAGTGTCTTTCATCGAAATATAAGAATCCTTACAAATGAAATTCTCATATCTACTCAGGAAAATGAAAAAGCAGATGGAATTTCAGCAGATTTGTGCATATCACAATATCATATGTAAATCACTGAAATTGAACAGATTCACATTGCTGTATACAAGCTAATACCAAACTTCTGTAGAATGAATAAGAGTAAAGAAGGAATGTCTACACATGCAAAAAATGCTGTTAAGTCCCAGGACTTTCAGGTCACCAAAAATTATGCTGAACTACATTTTGAACACTGTGCCATGATAGTGGATTGTAAACACACAAGCTTCTAGCACTGACACTTTACAGATCACCAGCACGAAGTATATTTATGAATTATTTAGGAATAAAGGAGATGTCTCACCTAAAGGCAGAAGTGCTGCATTGTCAACAGATACACACACGAAAGGTACAGAGATTTACTCTGCTAGCTTTCAGAAAGGACTTACTTTCTCAATCTGTAGGAGAAACATGACACACACAGACACACACACACACACACACACACACACACAAACACAAACACAAACACAGGAGAAACATGACATAACCACACGCGCGCGCACACACACACACACACACACACACACACACACACACACACACACACACACACACACACACACTCATAAGCACATGCCTGTCTCCATACATTGTGCTCATTTGACTGCCAGCTCTTTCCTGGCACATGGTGAGTGTACTGGGTTGAGGTGGGGTGCAGTGTGGGGTGGCATGAGGAATGGAGAGAGGTGGGAGGCATGAAGGGGTTTGTGGGGAAAGCACCTAGCAGCTCATCAAAGAGTGGGGTGCTGTCTGTGGGTTAGCTAGGGGTGCAGGCAGACACACACACACACACACACACACACACACACACACACACACACACAGTATTTGGTGGGGAGGGGGGGGGGCAGTAAGTTACCTTAGGTTTAGGCCAGAGAGGTTATGGGAACAAAGGATGTGCTGTAAGGATAGCTCCCATCTGTGCGGCTTAGAAAAGCTGGGGTGGTGAGGAGCATCCATATGGCATGGGTTGTGAAACAGCCATTGAAATCTTGCATGTTGTGCTCCACTGCATATTGTGCCACAGGGTGGGCCACCTAGTTTTTGGCAACAGTTTGATGGTGGCCATTCATTCTGATTGACAGCTGGTTGTTTGTGATACCAATGTAAACTGCTGTGCAGTGGTTGCAGCTGAGTTGGTATATAACATGGCTGCTTTCACAGGTGGCCTGGCCTCTGATGGGGTAGGATAAGCCTGTGATGGGACTGGATAGGAGGTGCTGGGTGGGTGGACAGGGCAGGTCTTGCATCTGGGTGTTCCACAAGTGAATGATCTCTGTGATAGGGGATTGGGGGTGGACTAGGATGTTGGGGAGGTTGGGTGGGCAGCAGAACACCACTTTGGGAGGGGATGGAAGTATCTTGGGTAGGGTGTCTTTCATTTCAGGGCATGATGATAAATAATCGAAGTTCTGACGAAGGACATGGTTCAGTCATACCAGTACCGGGTGAGACTGGGTGACAAGGGAGGTGCTTCTTTGTGGTTGGTTCTTGGGATAGATGTGAGGTGGTGCACACGCACACACACACACACACACACACACACACACACACACACACACACATAAACACACTATTTTGTGGGGGGACCACGAATTACCTTAGGTTTAGGCCAGAGAGTTTACGGGATCGAAGGATGTGCTCTAAGACTAGCTCCTATCTGCACAGCTCAAGAAATCTGGTGGTGGTAGGGAGGATCCAGATGGTATGGTTTGTGAAGCAGCCACTGAAATCTCACATGTTGTGCTCCATTGCATGTTGTGCCACAAATAACCTAGATTGGAACGATCTCATAGATAATGTTGTGGATAGAGCAAACCAAAGTCTGTGGATAGAGCAAACCAAAGTCTGCAATTCATTGGCAGAACACTTAGAAAGTGCAACAGGTCTACTAAAGAGACTGCTTACACTTGTCTGCCCTATTCTGGAGTATTGCTGTGTGGTGTGGGATCCACATCAGGTGGGACGGATGGCATCGAAAAAGTTCAAACAAGGGCAGCTTGTTTTGTATTATCATGAAATAGCGCAGACAGTGCCACAGACATGATTCATGAATTGGAGTGGCAACCATTAAAAAAAAGGCATTTTTCATTGTGATGGGATCTTCTCGTGAAAGTTCAATCACCAGTTTTCTCCTCCGACTGCAAAAACATTCTGTTGGCGCCCACCTACATAGGGAGAAATGATCATCACAGTAAAATAAAAGAAATTAGGGCTTGCACGGACAAATTTAAGTGCTCGTTTTTCCTGTGCACCGTTCGGGAGTGAAATGGTAGAGAGGCAGCTTGAAGGTGGTTCATTAAACCCTCTGCCAGGCACTTTATTGTGAATAGCAGAATAATCACATAGATGTAGATGTAGATAGGTGGTCCACCTTGTTTTGTTGACCCCATCCCTGAAGTCCAACATAACCTCCAATCCCTGCTGAAATCCTTAGGCTCTTCCCAGAACCTCTCCCCTGAATCTGTCTCTCTGCTCATCTCAACAACAGCCCACTCACCCACCTTCTACATGCTCCCCAAAATCCACAAATGTAACAATCCTGGTCACCCCTTTTTGGCTGGTTACAGTACCCCCATCGAATGAATCTTGACCCTTGTTGACCAACACCTGAAGCCAAGTGTCCAAGACCTAGCCCGCCATGTTAAAGATACCACCAATTCCTGCACTGGCTCTCCACCATCCCCACACCCTTACCTCACAGTCCATACTCATCACTGTATAAGCAGCTTCCTTAAACACCAGTATCCCTCATGCCCATGGCCTTGCCATGATTGGACACTACCTCTCTGAACAGCCTGCAGATTCCAAACCAACCACTCCATTCCTCATACACCTAACAAACTACATCCTAGCCCATAACAACTTCACCTTTGAAGGGAAGGTATGCAAACAAAATTTTGGCACAGCCATGGGCATCCACTTGGCAACCTCCTATACCAACTTCTTCATGGGCCACCTAGAGGAAACATTGCTGGCACAGCCATGGGCATCCATATGGCAACCTCCTATACCAACCTCTTCATGGACCACCTAGAGGAAACATCCCTGGTATCATACAAGTTTATTTACACCATCTTTGTAATCTGGATCCAAGGCCAGGACACTTCCCTCCACACTCTAAACACCTTCTCTCCCATCCACTTCACCTGGTTCTCCTCCATCCATCATGCCACCTTCCCAGATGTCGATGTCCTCCTCTCAAATGGCTCCATCCACACCTCAGTCCACATCAAACCCATCAATCAACACCAGTATCTGCACTTTTATAGCTGTCACCCTTTCCACACCAAAAGATCCCTACCATACAGCCTGGCCACCAATGGCAGATGCATCTGCAGTGATGAGAACTCCCTTGCCCAGTATGCAAAAGGCACGAAAGGCCTTTGCAGATAGGCAGTACCCCCCAAGACCTAATACACAAACACGTCTCCCATGCCATATCCCCACAAACACCTGATCCTCACATCCATTCCAAGAACCAACCACAAAGAAGCATCCTCACTGTCACCCAATACCACCCAGGACTGGAACGACTGAACCATGTCCTTTGTCAGGGCTTTTCTGCTGCCATACAGGTAAATGATTTAGACTGTAATAAAACTCAGTTTAGTTCAGGAAACTAGTTTAAAACATATATTAGTGTGTTTTGCAAGCTTTATATTAAAGGTTTCACTTCTCTTTACGTATTATTCCAGAGAACGTGAAAGGAACATAAAGTAGGGTTACGATCGTATTCTTGCATACATTTTAGCACAGTAAAACTTATAGAATCTCATTTAATTGTTCTGTTCCATTGCAGCAATGTAAGAAAAGCATATCCCTTTGTTGTTTAACTCATATTTTGTGAAGCATAGTGTAAATTTTAAGTTCTGGTATCTGGAAACTTTGCACATACGGTAGTAGCTTTGTTTACATACAGTTGCGACTAGGCCTAATTTTTGTAAACGTGTTTTTCTTCTTTTTTTTGGTAATCTAACTTATTGTCACTAAAGTAAGTTTGTTCACATATGATTGAGACTAGAGCTAATCTTTCATAAATGTGCTTTCTTGTTTTTCAGTAATTTGATTTGACTTATTCTCACTAAAGTAAGATTTTTACCATGAGTGAAAAGTGCCTGACGTGCAGTAGAATTGTTAGCTCTGGGGGTTGGTGTGATGGATGCAGTAGTTTTTTCCATTGAGGTGACTGTAGTGGTGTGTGAAATGGGGAAGTGGATCAGACTCATCAGTGGTTCTGCAGGATATGCAGTAGAGATAGGAAAATAGTGGAAGAGGAGGGGAAAATTGCTGCCTTTCAGGCACAGTTAGAGCATGCTAAGGAAGATCTGAACAGAGTAAGGAGGGAGAAGGCTAAAGAGAGACAGGAAGTGGCAACAGGTAACAGAAGGAACAGATGTAGAACTTTGTCAGACAGCTTTATGGTGAATTGGAAGAATAAGTTTGACCTGTTGCTTCAGTTAGAAACTGATGAGCCTCATACAGAGGTAGGTGTAGAGAGGGCACAACAAACTTTCAGTAGCAAATTGAATAAGAATGTAGGGAAGTCAGCAAAGAGAAAGAAGGTTTTGTTGTTAGGTAGTTCACATGCCAGAGGTGTAGGCCAACTTTTGCAGGACCAGTTAGGATCAGAATACCAGATCACAAATTTTTTCAAACCTAGTGCTGGTCTCAGTCAGATGGCGGCAATTGAGAAGTTTAGTGAATTTGTGCCTCCAGTAATTTGGAATTTTCAAATATGATCCGGCATCAATAGCAAGAAGATGATCAACAAAAGTGCTTCGCAAAGTTTCAAGTCTAGTGCCAAGCAAAAAACCCGCAGTGAAAAATCATCCAGATCAAAATGTAAGTGTGTAACATGTGAAGCCCATCCTGACAAAGCAAAACTAGTTGAAACTATTAATTCATTGCAAGAAATTGTGCGCAGATCCTTGGCAGAAAACAAAGTGTTTGCTGATAGACTCAAATGTCTTGAAAATGATCATAGAAAACTAAAAACCGCCAAGCAGGGCGTAAGTGAATTCGACAGAAATAAAGTGTACGCAGTGACTGAAGATTCCGTTGCCATTTCAAGTTTTCCAACACATTCTGGGTGTACCGGTAACGCTAACCATAGAGCAATCATTTTGTCGTCTTTAGTAATAAATTCTCCTGCCGTGCTCCAAAAAACGGTAGGCCTATCTACAGAAGATCAAATCGTGCACCATCTGAAAGAAAAGCCTGTTATTAAGCAAAATGTGGAACCTCGCCAGCTAAAACCGTCACTTGTAAACAGAAGCAAGGTAATTTCAACATTCAAGATGACAGTTAATTTAACTAACACCACAAATGCAGCAAGAAGAATAAACGTATGTTTAATGGGTGACAGTCATCTTAGAGGCCTTGCACACGAAATAAAAAGTGTAAACAGTGAAGTAAATGCTTCAGGTTTTATTAAAACTGGCGCTCATTTTGACCAAGTGCTTTCAACTGTAAACAATATCTCTCAAAAGACAATGAAGGAAAATTTCATTGTAATATGTGGTGGTGCAAATGACGTCGCACACAACGATGGTTTGCATGCTGTTAATGCCCTAAAATCTGCTCTAAACCATCTAAATGACTCAAACGTCATTGTTCTCGATATTCCACACAGGTATGACTTGCCTCAATTCTCCTGTGTAAACATGGCAGTAGCATATACAAACAGTCAATATGCAGAAATTTGCAACCGTTACAAAAATGTACAAATGGTTAATGTCAACATTTTAGTAGAGATCTTTACACCACACACGGCCTTCACCTCAATCGGTGTGGAAAAAGTCACTTAGCGTCCATTATTTGTGAAATCGTCGTAAATGCTAGAAACAACGTATACTCAAAACACACACATTCGAAGAATGAGTGCTCCACAACACAAGAAGACTGCAGGGATGGGTATAGACAGATGACATTGGACAAATGGCTGCTGAAAACACCAGGTAAAGCTGATTCTTCCCAGGCTCCCAGTACATGGAAACAGACCAACTTGAATAAATGGATAGTGAAAAATACCAAAACCACTCTGTCAACTGATATTTCTTTTTTAGGGATAAATGTATAAGTGGTTCTGGTATGGTGACACGTCCATCAAGCGTTCAACAATCCAAACTCGCTTTCAAATTAATTCAGCAGAACTTTCAAAGTCTTGGAAATAAGCACAACGAGTTGGATACCATTGCGGCAATTGATAACCCTGATGTTTTAGTTATAAGTGAACACTGGTACACAGATGAGCTAATTAGTGTATGTAAGCCACTTTCCACGATCTTTTGCTCTGCCTTCAGTAGAAAAGAGAAACATGGTGGTGGGGTAGCTATCTTTGCAGCCAGTGGTAGTAATTATAGTGTAATAGATGTAAGTGCTTTCAGTGTTGAGGGTGTAATAGAACTAGCAGCAATTAATTATAAGTGGGGGAAAGAGAACTTAATTATTATAGGCCTATACAGACCTCCATCTGGTAGCCTAGATAGTTTCTTTGATGTTCTTAATGACCTGCTTGTTGACATTGACAGTAAACACTGCAATAAAAATGACTGGGTTAACATAATACTAACTGGAGATATAAACATTGACTTGCTGTCCAATGACTCTGTATCTAAAAAACTAATGCTAATACTAGCTCAATTTAACTTAACATTTCTGATAAACGAGCCCACTAGAGAGGCCAATAGTGTAAAATCACGCATTGACAACATTATAACTAACATGTCCCACTTTACACACAGTGCATCAGTTCTGAAGCTTGCCATTTCTGACCACCACGCAGTACAGGTATTGATAGAAGCTGAAAATCTTCATGTCAATAGAAAAGAGAAACAATATGCGACAAAAATAATCACCAATGACGACAATGTTAAAGATTTCAACAGTTTGCTGGAAAGCTTACAATGGGGTGAAAAAAACAGCATTGCTTTGAGTGATTTTTCATCAGATTTTTATTATTGCTTCAATGTTTCATGTCCAGAAATGACCTTTACAGTAAATGACTGCAAAAATATACAAAAAAATAACTGAATAAATCATGAAGTAAAAACAGCAAGAGAGAAACTTAGACTTTTCCAATATGCAATGATAAATAATAACAATAATAATAGACTAAAGGTAGAATTTAAGAACTATCAGGATTACTATAAAGATCTTCTGCTAGAAACTAAAGGTAAATATGTAGCCACAATGTTAAGAACCTCTTCTAACACAGGTTAGAAGTAATAAATATAAAGTAATAAAGATATAAAGTAATAAATATGGAAAGTAATAAATAGCTTTAGGGATTGTAAGGACAGATCAATATGTGATTTTACTATAAACCATAAAGGGCATATCATGAAATGTCAATGTCAGATTGCAAATGTTTTTAATGAGTACTTTTCTTCTGTCGGAAAATCTATCAATGACCATTTTAAGAATCTTCAGCATAGATATAGGGGCATTCCAATCATACAAAGCATATACTTGGCCCCAACCAATAACAAGGAAGTCAAAAACATAGTAATGTCATTAAAAAATACAAAATCAGCAGGCTTTGATGGATTGTCTATCAGTACACTGAAAAGATACATAGACAACATATCTGATGCCATGGCCACAGCAGTAAATGATGTAATTGCATCAGGTTGTTTCCCAGATAGTCTAAAGACAGCACAAGTAACCCCGATTTACAAGAAAAGTGATAAATCTAAAATTGAAAACTACCGCCCCATCTCAATCTTACCTGCATTTTCTAAGGTAGTTGAGAAAGTTATTTATACTATACTAATGACATTCCTGAGTCAAGACAATTTAATATTTGAAAATCAGAATGGCTTTATGAAAAACAAGTCAACATCAGTAGCAGCAGCTCAATTAATAGACAAAATAACAACAGCCATAGAGAACAAGGAGTATGTAACTGGAGTGTTCCTTGATCTAGAAAAAGCTTTTGATTGTGTCAACACCACCATATTACTCGACAAGCTGTGGAACCTGGGTATCAGAGGAACTGGCTATGAGCTACAAAAATTGTATATGAGCAATAGAAAACAATTTGTCTTGCTTAAAACAAACAGTGGGTCTTACAAATCTAAAATTACTGATATCAAATATGGAGTGCCTCAAGGTTCTGTCTTGGGACCCCTTCTTTTCTTGATTTATGTCAATGGTATACAGTATTGTTCTCCTAACTGTACAAAAATATTGTATGCAGATGACACATCAATAGTGTGTAAATACAAAGACTATGAGAGTCTGGAGGTATTGTGCAACAGTGTAACTAATGAAATAGCCAAGGTAATCCCATTCCTGATCTCCAGGCGAAGCTTCAAGGAATCCTCAGACCTTAGGCCCCCTACAAAACCTTTCACCTGACTCCATCAACCTCCTGACCCCACCGACACCCCGCAACCCTACCTTCTACCTTCTTCCTAAAATTCACAAACCCAATCATCCCGGCCGCCCCATTGTAGCTGGTTACCAAGCCCCCACAGAATGTATCTCTGCCTACGTAGATCAACACCTTCAACCCATTACGTGCAGTCTCCCATCCTTCATCAAAGACACCAACCACTTTCTCGAACGCCTGGAATCCTTACCCAATCCGTTACCCCCAGAAACCATCCTTGTAACCATTGATGCCACTTCCTTATACACAAATATCCCGCACGTCCAGGGCCTCGCTGCGATGGAGCACTTCCTTTCACGCCGATCACCTGCCACCCTACCTAAAACCTCTTTCCTCATTACCTTAGCCAACTTCATCCTGACCCACAACTTCTTCACTTTTGAAGGCCAGACTACCAACAATTAAAGGGAACAGCCATGGGTACCAGGATGGCACCTTCGTACGCCAACCTATTCATGGGTCGCTTAGAGGAAGCCTTCTTGGTTACCCAGGCCTGCCAACCCAAAGTTAGGTACAGATTTATTGATGACATCTTCATGATCTGGACTCACAGTGAAGAAGAACTCCAGAATTTCCTCTCCAACCTCAACTCCTTTGGTTCCATCAGATTCACCTGGTCCTACTCCAAATCCCATGCCACTTTCCTTGATGTTGACCTCCACCTGTCCAATGGCCAGCTTCACACGTCCGTCCACATCAAACCCACCAACAAGCAACAGTACCTCCATTACGACAGCTGCCACCCATTCCACATCAAACGGTCCCTTCCCTACAGTCCTAGGTCTTACTGGCAAACGAATCTGCTCCAGTCCGGAATCCCTGAAGCATTACACCAACAACCTGACAACAGCTTTTGCATCCCGCAACTACCCTCCCGACCTGGTACAGAAGCAAATAACCAGAGCCACTTCCTCATCCTCTCAAACCCAGAACCTCCCACAGAAGAACCACAAAAGTGCCCCACTTGTGACAGGATACTTTCCGGGACTGGATCAGATTCTGAATGTGGCTCTCCAGCAGGGATACGACTTCCTCAAATCCTGCCCTGAAATGAGATCCATCCTTCATGAAATCCTCCCCACTCCACCAAGAGTGTCTCTCCGCCATCCACCTAACCTTTGTAACCTCTTAGTTCATCCCCATGAAATCCCCAAACCACCTTCCCTACCCTCTGGCTCCTGCCCTTGTAACCGCCCCCGGTGTAAAACCTGTCCCATGCACCCTCCCACCACCACCTACTCCAGTCCTGTAACCCAGAAGGTGTACACGATCAAAGGCAGAGCCACGTGTGAAAGCACCCACGTGATCTACCAACTGACCTGCCTACACTGTAACGCATTCTATGTGGGAATGACCAGCAACAAACTGTCCATTCGCATGAATGGACACAGGCAGACAGTGTTTGTTGGTCATGAGGATCACCCTGTGGCTAAACATGCCTTGGTGCACAGCCAGCACGTCTTGGCGCAGTGTTACACCGTCTGAGTTATCTGGATACTTCCCACTAACACCAACCTATCCCAACTCCGGAGACGGGAACTTGCTCTTCAATATATCCTCTCTTCCCGTTATCCACCAGGCCTCAATCTCCGCTAATTTCAAGTTGCCGCCACTCATACCTCGCCTGTCATTCAACAACATCTTTGCCCCTGCACTTCTGCCTCGACTTACATCTCTGCCCAAACTCTTTGTCTTTAAATATGTCTGCTTGTGCCTGTATATGTGTGGATGGATATGTGTGTGTGTGCGAGTGTATACCCATCCTTTTTTCCCCCTAAGGTAAGTCTTTCCGCTCCCGGGATTGGAATGACTCCTTACCCTCTCCCTTAAAACCCACATCCTTTCGTCTTTCCCTCTCCTTCCTTCTTTCCTGATGAGGCAACAGTTTGTTGCGAAAGCTTGAATTTTGTGTGTATGTTTGTGTTTGTTTGTGTGTCTGTCGACCTGCCAGCACTTTCATTTGGTAAGTCACATCATCTTTGTTTTTAGATATATTTTTCCTACGTGGAATGTTTCCCTCTATTATAACCATATAATGAAATAGTCAAGTATTTTAATGAAAGCAATCTAAATGTAAGTGCTTCGAAGACTGCAATGATGGAATTTAACACAAGGAAACAAATAGAATTTGACATGAAATTATCCATAGGAAATGACATTGTAAAAAAGGAAAAATGGACAAAGTTCTTGGGATTACAATCCAGGACAGCCTCAAATGGGACATGCATATTGACTCCTTAGCATGTAAGCTGTCGAAGAATGTGTTTGCTATAAATATGATTAGCAAATATTGTAAGAACATGTGCGTACTAAAAACTGCTTATCATGCCCTATTCTCATCAAACTTAAACTATGCTGTAGAAATATGGGGTGCAACAACTCAAACCAACCTAAGTACAATATTAATACTACAGAAAAAAGTTATCAGAATTATTTGTGGTGCCAAACCTCGAGAATCATGTCAGAATCTGTTCCCAAAATTAGGTGTGCTTACCATTATGGGTGTATACATATTGAAAGTTATATTGCTTGTGAAAACAATAAATCGAAATTTCAACTGTGACTTGCACCAGTACGATACAAGGCAAAAGTTCAGATACCATGTAAATAGCCACAGAACAGCTTTATATGAAAAAAATTCACTTAATGCTGGGTTGAAGCTAGCCAACGCCCTACCAAAAAGGTCTCATAACCCTTCCTACTAACAAATTAAAAGATCAGCTAAAAAGAATTCTAATTGAAAACCCTTTTTATTCCCTAGATGAGTATTATATCTCTATGAAAAGTGCTTCATAAGTATGTCAAGCTCATAGTTTTAAGTACCCTACAACTAATATAATGTTGATAAAAACAATATTTGTAATATTGTGATTGTATACTACCAAATGTAAAATCCATCAAAGTGTAAAATTTATTAATAAAAACAAATCTTTAGTTTTTAATTTATAAACTGACATATTCAGAAGAATAATCTGTATGATGTCCTGAAACTGTATTATTTCTAGGGATTGTATTTGATTATTCGATGTTGAATAAATATTATTATTATTATTATTACAGAGGATTTAGATTCACTCTGTAAAGATTTTACCAAGGAAGACACTGTGGTTATTGTGGGTGGGCTGGGCAATAAGATTGACAGAGATGCTGGGTACAATATTGAGTGTGACTGGTAAAGATTGCATCAGCAACGAGACATACAAGTGTTGAGTTTATGTCTGTTCTGAGACACCAAGTGTCAAAATAAAGTTGATAGATGGACCATCTGTCAATTTGGATGTGCGAAGTACTCACAGTGTGCTGGATATTGTAGAGCAGAGGATTTCTCCGTCAGACTTTGATGGCTCAACTGAGGATGAGTGGAGTTACCCAGTTGAAATATTGTGGAATGTATTGAACAATGACTGAATGCAAGACTGAAATTTGGTGGAACATTCAATTCACCAAAAAAATTTTAAATTCACAGTATTTGTGTTATCATATATGAAGCATTAATGACTTTCGCAAGTATTCCATCCCATCTACAGGATTTTTATTTTTTTGAATTTATTTTACATCGTTTACTGTTAATTTGTCAAATTCATGTCTTACTCTGACTTGAAATAAATAAATGTACATTATCTTGATAGGACTCTACATAAATATCAGATTTGGATTCAGTTATGAAGAACTCATTAAAATTTTGTTATTCCCTTAGAAGATCTCTCATTACGTTAATCCAAGCTGTATCACAAGTAGTAATGTTCAGTGCATAGGACTCAGTATTTAATATTTGAAAATATTTTCTTTTAAAAATATCATTGTAGTCAATAAATATTAAATTACTAATAACAGATAAACAGCAGCTATATGGTAAAACTGAGGAGGCAGCGACTTTTGTATGGTGGCATCTTTCTTAGTAATTTACTCAATTAAATTCAAATGACATGACAGCTAACGGAATCAAGCAGTTCTGTGAAGGTTTATTGTGAACAGAATACACAGATTTGTAGTGCCATAACCCAGTCTTTGGTCAGAAAATTATTAGTCTTTAATGAAAGTAAAGAAATATAGCATGGAAGTGCTACACAGTGTTGTATTAAGAGCTGTGGGCCACAAGGGTGGTGATTGGGTTGCAATAGAAGACATGCCAGTGGATTGTGCAGAAAGTACAGCAAAGCTCAGCCATGAACAGCTCTGCACTGCCGTAACAGTGTAACAGTTGGGGTGGTGTCACCACACTGGGGCAAGCCTCTTGTTTTAGCCATGTGACTAGATGTCGTGTTTGAACAAAACGAATGGGCACTAGAGGCAAGTCTGGATTTTAAGGCAAGGATCACTCTTCATTGCCAGAAGCCAGCAGTGCTGCCAAGATGCCAGAGCGACACCAGAAAGCGAGACAACTGTGATGCCAGCTGTAGCAATGGGTTTGAGATCAGGCTGTATCTGCCACCTGCATGAAGTCAGCCCTTTTGATCTATTGTCCCTGCCTGTCAACTCCTACACTGAGATCCTAGCATGACCCACCACCACAACACCAGCCACCAGCCACCAGCCACCTGCTGTCTTAGGGCACCAGTTCATACCCCATGCACAGCTGCCTTCTCATTGTATCACTATGATGTGAGTGGGGAGAGGGATCCCCAAGTCTATATGACACTGAGGGAAGTAGTGCACATACTGCCACTGGTGGGAGGGGGGGGGGGGGGAAGGGGGGGGGGTCGCTTGCAGAGCTGATGGTTCATCACTCAAGTGGAGCACCATTGCAGCACAACATAACACATGCCATTGACATCAATAACTGTGGCCTACACAAGCTGTTTTTCTTTAACTTTAACTCAATTTGTTTCTAATGTCCGACTGTATGAGAGACTTGCTGCTGTTCACCGGTGCTGCTTCCTCCACATCTGCTCACCTACGCAACGAGAATTCTATGCTGAGTGAGCGTGAAACAAAACTTGATTACTTTAGTAGGAAGTGGTACAAGATACTGTTGAGTGAACTTTTATTGTGTAATTATCATCTTTAAAGTTATTTTTAAATGCTTACAAGAGCTAAGGCATAGAAAAGTGTGGAAAATACACAACAGGTTGGGGAAACTCAAGACCCACCTATGGCCATAAAAATTAGCAAAGAACTGCCTGACTGGGCTGAGTTAATAAATTTAATCAAAGCTCAGAGTCTTAAATTAAACACATTAGGTTGTCAATTAAATGCTCAGAGTGCAACTCTTAAGTAAAGAACTAGACTTAGTAAATTCTCAATTAAATGCTCAGAGTGAAACTCTAAATATTCAAACAACAAATTTAGGTTTGTTGACTATCAAAGCAAAGAATTTAGTAATCTATGCAAAGGCATGGATGCTTTGAAGACTGAGTTTGATGCTATAAGTAATAAAGTAGAGAATTTAAAAGTAGATTTAAAGAACAAGTTGACAAATTCTTTGACTCATATAAATGATAAGTTTAATGACCTTAGTCAGAAACAGAATGATACTTTTCAAGATTTATGAAAAATGTTAGAGCTTGACATTGAGAACAAATGTAATAATGTGGAATCAGAACTTACTGAAAAGTTAGGATCTTTTGAAAACATGTACTATATTAAATATGAATATTTTGAAAGAGATTCTAGATAAGCATCATGAATTAATGCCAATTAACAAATTGCAAATTACAGGTGTCAATACTCAGGTAGATAATGTAGAAAGGATTTTCAAAGAGAAAATAGTTAACTCCAATATTATAAATGCAATTAGTTTCGAGGATCAATTTGGAGAAATTATAGATTGAAAGGTTACCTAGAGAATAACATCTGGGAATGTGTTGCCTATTCCTTCTTCCGAACTTAATGATACCAGGAAGGGTATGGACGACCAGTGGAGAGAAATTAAGCTTATCCAAGACAAAGCAGAAAAAAGGATAACTTCACCTAATGTTGTGTTAACTAGTGAAGTGGTGACTGATTTGCAATGGAGAGCTAATTCATGGTTATCTAGACAATTCCCTAAATTTAAGCCAGACAGAGATGTACATCTGACCCATTTCTTAAAAAGATTTAACCAAGCTTTGCCAAAAAATTGGGAAGACACCAAGAAGATCAAATTTGCTGTCGGGTACCTTCTAGGGGAAGCCTCAGGATGGGGAACAGCAAATATTGAGAAATTTTCCGCTTGGGAAGACTTTCTAAAGAAATTTAAAGAGAAGTACTGGTCTGCCAGGGCTCAAGAAAAGTTAATATCAGATCTATGGGACACAAAATATTATAATAATACTTGGGGTACCATAAGGAAATATTTCGATTAGCAGTTAACAAAAAAAAAAGGGGGGGGGGGGGGGGAGAGAGAGAGAAAAGGGGTAGGGGGGGAATACAATGTAAAGGATGTAAAATTGTATATTCCCCAGGGATGTTAACATTCTGAGTTAACAGCAGGAGTAATGACCATCAGATCACGAGTTGTTTTTGGTGTGTCTTACAAAATAGTTTTGTTGCACCAAATTCCTTTAAAATCTTAAACTATTCTGTCATCTACACCCCCAGGGACATTAACATTCTGAGTTAATGGGTGGAGTAACAACTGTGGGATCTCAAGTTGTCTTCGGTGTTTCTTCCAAAATACACTCCTGGAAATGGAAAAAAGAACACATTGACACCGGTGTGTCAGACCCACCATACTTGCTCCGGACACTGCGAGAGGGCTGTACAAGCAATGATCACACGCACGGCACAGCGGACACACCAGGAACCGCGGTGTTGGCCGTCGAATGGCGCTAGCTGCGCAGCATTTGTGCACCGCCGCCGTCAGTGTCAGCCAGTTTGCCGTGGCATACGGAGCTCCATCGCAGTCTTTAACACTGGTAGCATGCCGCGACAGCGTGGACGTGAACCGTATGTGCAGTTGACGGACTTTGAGCAAGGGCATATAGTGGGTATGCGGGAGGCCGGGTGGACGTACCGCCGAATTGCTCAACACGTGGGGCGTGAGGTCTCCACAGTACATCGATGTTGTCGCCAGTGGTCGGCGGAAGGTGCACGTGCCCGTCGACCTGGGACCGGACCGCAGCAACGCACGGATGCACGCCAAGACCGTAGGATCCTACGCAGTGCCGTAGGGGACCGCACCACCACTTCCCAGCAAATTAGAGACACTGTTGCTCCTGGGGTATCGGCGAGGACCATTCGCAACCGTCTCCATGAAGCTAGGCTACGGTCCCGCACACCGTTAGGCCGTCTTCCGCTCACGCCCCAACATCGTGCAGCCCGCCTCCAGTGGTGTCGCGACAGGCGTGAATGGAGGGACGAATGGAGACGTGTCGTCTTCAGCGATGAGAGTCGCTTCTGCCTTGGTGCCAATGATGGTCGTATGCGTGTTTGGCACCGTGCAGGTGAGCGCCACAATCAGGACTGAATACGACCGAGGCACACAGGGCCAACACCCGGCATCATGGTGTGGGGAGCGATCTCCTACACTGGCCGTACACCACTGGTGATCGTCGAGGGGACACTGAATAGTGCACGGTACATCCAAACCGTCATCGAACCCATCGTTCTACCATTCCTAGACCGGCAAGGGAACTTGCTGTTCCAACAGGACAATGCACGTCCGCATGTATCCCGTGCCACCCAACGTGCTCTAGAAGGTGTAAGTCAACTACCCTGGCCAGCAAGATCTCCGGATCTGTCCCCCATTGAGCATGTTTGGGACTGGATGAAGCGTCGTCTCACGCGGTCTGCACGTCCAGCACAAACGCTGGTCCAACTGAGGCGCCAGGTGGAAATGGCATGGCAAGCCATTCCACAGGACTACATCCAGCATCTCTACGATCGTCTCCATGGGAGAATAGCAGCCTGCATTGCTGCGAAAGGTGGATATACACTGTACTAGTGCCGACATTGTGCATGCTCTGTTGCCTGTGTCTATGTGCCTGTGGTTCTGTCAGTGTGATCATGTGATGTATCTGACCCCAGGAATGTGTCAATAAAGTTTCCCCTTCCTGGGACAATGAATTCACGGTGTTCTTATTTCAATTTCCAGGAGTGTAGTTTTCCTGCACCGAATTCCTTTCAAATCTAGAACTATCCTGTAATCTTATTGCTTAGAAAACTGGATGTAACTATAAAATAGAGAACAACTTAAGAGAATCACAGAAATAAACTAAATAGAGTATCATATTTGTGGGAAATATAATAAGATGTGACTAGCTGAACAACTGTTATACTGTAGCGTATAGATTTTCTATTTTGTGAAGAGTATTTTATACTTTTTATGAGATGTGATGTAGATTGCGGGGGGGGGGGGGGGGGGGGGGGGGGGGAGGTTGTACAAATTTTGAAAGGGGTGGGTATTGTAGCTAAAAGCATGATTTACAAAAACAGATAAATCATGATTAACACATTAACACAAAACACTTTTCAAACAACCCTCACAAACTCACAAACAAGTGTGCCTGATTTTTCTCATATACCGTTTCCATAGGGTTGCTAGGATTTCCTTCGGGGACCTCAAAGGCTGAAGGTGGGACAAGTCCGTTCTGTAGGAGACGATTTAACACCAAACCTCCTCTGGCATCTCACTCAAGTACCTGAGGGGTAGGGATCCTAGGGAAGGGGGGTGGGAAAGGTTTCCTGTCTTTAGGGCTACCTTCTTTCTTTTCTTCAATCCTGGCATCTGTATCTATTTTTTCCTGTCTTACTTCTCATTTGAAGACCTGTCTATTTTTTTCCTCTTTCCATATTCACAAACTTCACTAGAAACCTAAATTTTATCTTCAGATAAGAAGGCTGAAGAATCAGACTACATGAACACACATCCACATATACACAAATATACACTTCTACACAAACATTAAATCACATACGTGGAAGCCTGTCACAATGTGAGAACCATCAGGTGTTGTAGGGAAAATGTGTGTACATATGGAAATATGCGCATATATATATATAGGAAGCTATGATGGTTCTACATCAAATATACATAAGTAGAGGTGCACATACATAACAAACAACTATAAAGTAGTAATGAGTAATGAATAAGTAAGAGAGAGGCATGAGCAAAGAAAGAAAACGAAAGTAGGAGTAGAATTAGTCATGTTGATCATTAAGAAATGTCAGTGTAACATGTATTCTGATGAATTGAAGGATAGAGGGACACAAATAGTATATGGAGATATAGTATCTATTGAAAATATAGAAGTTGATAAGTAGAGGAGGGCTCTATGGAATAAATGATATATTAAAAAATGAATGCGAATTTTAAGATAGATTGATATCTTTACCAGAAGATACTTAATTATGGTATACATAGAAATGTATATCAGGGTAATGAACTTGAGGCCTACTCAGAAAGGATTAGGAGGGTGTACCCAACATTCACTATGTGGAGATAGGATGATCTATGGCCTAAAAAACAGAGATGTTTTGTAAGGGGCGTACCTACCAAAATAGAAAGAGGAAGTGCTCTTATTAGGTCAACCTACAAGCAAGGAATAGGTGCTGATCCTAGGAGAAGGGGACAATATCATGACAACAGTCACAAATTTTATGGGGATTATTCTGGGAAGTGTGAATTCTATGAATGAGTAACACTATTATGTTTCGTGGAAATAAATGAGTGTCAAAAGAACACTTTCATTTTGTCCAGAGTTCCTCCAGGCTACAAATAATGAAAACAGTACATACTAGGAAAAAGGTAGTACAAAAGACAAGAATAGAAAATAGATTAAATATTAGTAAAGCTGACTAAAACCGTGAGTAAATCCTCATGTCTTAATAACAAAGTAAAATAATAAAAGAGTAGAGGAACAGTAAGCGAAAGATTGTTCAAGAGAGGGCAGAGAATTGTTATGGAAAGGAAAGATATGTATATAAACATATGTAAGAAATGTATACTGTTAAGATATGAAATGTTATTATGAGTGATATTATTTGCATAATGATTAAGTATAAAATATCGCATGTTCGATCTGAGGGGGATATGTAGTGATTTGAGAATTTCTGTGTAAATTCTAGAACCACTCAGTCTTCTACCATCTCAACACACAATATTCTGGATATGAGTGTGGGATGGTAGAATCCTACCTACTGCATGTCACATGTTTGGGTGTGCAGGTTTAAAATCAGTTGTGGGAAGAAAGTAGATGCTGCAGTCAGATGGCACCGACAAGTACCTCTCGAACAATCCATAGATGTTTTAGTGAGTTTGTAAGGAAGAACCATGGAGTTTATATGAAGCTCTGTGCTTATTGTGTCATTGACTATTGTTATTAAAACAAGACAGTTGAAAAAGTACTCTTGTAGACTCTTGACATGACCTTGTTAGAGGCAAGACTCATTTAATGATTCATGTTAAGAAAGGTCATGGTATCCAAGCCAACTTTCTTTTAACTGTAACTCAACTTGTTTCTAACATCTGACTGTAAGAGAGACTTGCAGGAAGTAACATATTCATGTTGAAAGTGAAATTTTTATTGTGTATTGAGGTCAAATACATCATTAGTTGATGAAAAGTAAAGTTTGTATGTCTACATATTTCATAAGTAGAAGGAGTCTAACAATTCTTGTACCTAGTGTTATTCGACGGAGAAGAAGTCAAGAGGGTTTCCACCAACCGGCTATTCAGTAAAGAAGAGTGGCTGCAAATTCCAAGTAAGTCATCTTGTAAAGAAGTGGAAGGTTGGTTTGGGGGAATAAGCAGATATAATCCACATCCACCAGTCACACTTTAAGTTGTCAGTAGGTTAGAAGCAATACCACACAGAAGATGCTGTCCATTCATCAACCACAGCTAGGGTCAGCAGTGAAGGGCACGTTTAACTCACTATACCATGTACCAAAATGAATAAAGCTCTTTGTAATTGTTAACAAAGTTTGCCCTGGGCTTCATGGCCTGTCACCACCACTCAATCATCCACCAACATACCGAGCACACTACATTTTTGCTAGCTTATACCTTGAATTATCTAATATTCCTGGAGGTTCACTTTCTTGATGGAACCTGCAGAACATAATGAATGAATGACTCAATGAATAAAGTCCAAAGTGGCAAAGCTTCTGTACATCTTCAAAAGAAATTGAAATGCATAAATGTTTTGAACATATGTGTGTAGATGCTAATTGGTCTGCATTGAAGATGATTACCACTGACTGATCAAATTTTATCAGTACACAAATTGCAGAGTTAATAGCTGTTATTTTGTGCTGAACCTCATAAACAATATTTTTCAGTTGGTTGTAAGAACACTCTGCAGTTAACTGATTGCTGAACCTAAGTTGGTTTGTTTTGATGGAACAAGTCACAGCATACAGACACTGATCAAGGCTGAGAAACAGTGGTGCACTAGTACCACAACAAATAATTCTTTAGTAAGATGATCAATTTTTTTTCCTTTTTGAGAGGCCTCTTAAGTCTCTGAACCCTTTAAAGAAACTATATGCCAGGGAAACATAAACCGTCCATCTCTGAAGCATCTGCACTTGTATATTTACTTATTCTTATGAAATTTATCTAATTTAGGATGAATATCTGCAAATATTCCAAATAAGTACAAATTAGTCACACAAAATTAGAAAAAAAATGCAATTAACTTCTATACATTACAATTAGTCCATTATGAGTTTATAAAACAATGATGATGACCAATAATAAAAAGGACAGGAATATGACTGTAGCTTACTGTATTCACTGCAGGTGGTAAAAGAGATGCAGATATGGCAACACCAACAAGCGAGGATGTCTTCTGTCCTAGTTCTGAAATGGCTACTGCAATGCCAGATAGGATAGCAATTATCATTCCCATCCAGACTGAAGGTAATTCTCCTCTTTAAAAAATAAAAATAAAAAAAAAATTGTGAAAAATTATTCATTGCAAATATGCATTCATGTGGTGGAACACTGTGTGAATTTTCATTCATAGTATTGCAAATATCTGTCATCATTTTAGACAAGAAGTCTTTCAGGGGATTTGTGACCATGTTGGAACTAATGATTATACACATGTCTTGGTAACAATTTTTTTAAATTTTTTATTTTTAACTTCTCTTGAAGCTTTTTGGGTTACTTCATCATCAGATCTGTGACATGAGAATACGCTTGTTACATATAATTATTCAGTAACCATTTCAGTGTCCAAACTGACTTAGGCAGATTGCCACATATCTGATGATGGGGTAACCCAAAACGCATCATGATAAATTAAAAATTCTACAATATAGCCATTTACACATCAGTTGGGTAAAAAGGAGTAATTAACTGTGCATATCTAACAGATACACTTCTGATGTAAAGCCATATAAAATACTGTTACTTATTAAAAATCACAACAGAAGCATATAATTACTTCATAAGATATTTAAAATTTGGAGACACATTTTACTTCCTAAGTCTAGTGATCTGTCTGGACGTTGATATCAATTATGCAGTGTTGATCTATGTATCATCTTTAATATTATGTGGGAAATACTGCACAGCACCTGGCCTGATGTGTATGATAGTGCACAATTTGATCCAGCTGCCCAGCTAGTATAAGGGTAGCCACAGCCTGCCCTAAATCACTTTTCTGTCAGTGTGTAACTGCATTTTACAGTGATATCAGTGTACATTTCATAATGGACAGTGCATTCATCAAGACTGTGTTTCTTTCACTCCTCGGACTTTGCCTGCATCTGCAGCTGCCAGTTTCATCCTTGGACTTGACTGCAACATGTTTTCTTCTCATAAATTGCTTACCTTAGCTTACAATGAGCATATCTGCCACACTTATTTCATGTGTTTATACAAAGTTCTATGTGGCGATAAATGCTGAGTAATTTCTAGAAAAATGCCCATGAGTTACTTGGAAAATGGACATCCATGTCATTATTTTGAGCTTTGTACTGTGCTAGGACAATTTTTTCATGTACTGCTTGAAGTAAGGTTTTGTTTGAGAAGTGTGGATGCAATTCAACAGTTAAATGAATGACAATAGTGTTAAGCTTCCTGAAATCAATTGTAGAAAGCTCAGCAATGTTACAGCTTAAGCCATCTCAAAAATCCATGTAATAGCTATGAGGCTGGAGTACCTTGAGCATAGGAAAAGAATGCAATCAAATGCAGCCTGGGATGTGGATCTACAAGAACTCAGCTGTAATTGTAATTTCATTTGTCTATGTGACAAATCCTATGCTGAATCCTTAATTAGAAATGTGATCTATTTATCATCAGTTCAAGATGTTCATTCATGGGTATTATGAAATTCAAATCCCTCTCTACCATAAGTGCATCTATTTGCTAAAACTTCTGAAAGTTCACAAGCAGCACAGCAAGCTTTGTTAATGAACTATCTGATTTACTAACTTCCTAGAAGATAATGATATTTGTGTGAGCAAGAGTGTAGCTGATTCCCAAGTCACCTAGAATGTGCTGAGAAGCATTCATCCATGGATCTCCCTCATTACCGAGCTATCTGCACTCTTATTCCAATGCAAGACATATGGTGAAAGTTTGCTGTAGTCAGCCTTGTGGCCCACTACCAGGACCACAATGTGATGACCCAAATGAAGACTATTAAATCACTATGCCATCGTGATTCTATTGCTCCACAGAAATTAATACTGTGAATGTTACTCATGTGACACTAGTAACTTATCTTTTTTAAATAAGCAGATCAGTATCCCTTACAAACCAGGACTACAACTAATAACGAAAAAATCTCTCGGTTTGAGCTATGGGTATTGTGAAATTCTGCTTCTTGGACAACTAACATATAAGCATATGTCCGCAACTCGTGGTCTTGCGGTAGCGTTCTCGCTTCTCGCACACGGGGTCCCGGGTTCGATTCCCGGCGGGGTCAGGGATTTTCTCTGCCTCGTGATGACTGGGTGTTGTGTGTGTCTCATCATCATTTCATCATCATTGACTCACAAGTCGCCAAAGTGGCATCAACTAAAGGACTTGCAATACGGCGGCCGAACTTCCCCACATGGGGCCTCCAGGCCAACAATGCCATACGATCATTTCATTTCATTTCATATAAGCATATGACTTGTGCTATAGCCTTTTTAGTGTTGGCAGGTCCTATAGTTATAAATGTCCTTGGCTTTGATGCAAACACCATATTCAAATTTTATGTTCAATGATGTTTCCAACAACTTATTCCTATTCCTATTACACCCAAGTTGCTGAGTCTAACAGTGATTCATTGATATAATAAACACTCTCTGCACAAAGTTTTCTCTCTGTCTAATTGCACCTAGTGACCAGAACAGATTTTGAGACTTACAGCTTCTTCAATATCTGACCAAAACCACTGACCCTTCCATACTGACCTCAAAGAAGACCTAGATACTTAGAGCAGCATACATATAGCAAACATCTCACACACAATACTGTTAGTGGAGTCAAGTTTTGCTGCATGCTGACCTTAAAATGAATTCACAAGCAGAAGTAGACTCACGTCCTTTACATAAATGCAATGAACTGACCACATTTCTTACAGTCCCCCCCCCCCCCCCCCCCCCAAGGATAAATTCGTCTGACACTGATTTTCAACCTGAACTAGACCAAAAATCTGAATAAATACATCTACATCTATATTCTGCAAGCCACTGTGAGGTGCATGGCAGAGGGTATATCCCATTGTACCAGTTATTAGGGTTCCTTCCCGTTCTGTGGAGCACAGGAAGAATGACTGTTTGAATGTCTTTGCGCATGCAGTAATTACTCTAATCTTATCTTCATGGTACCTATGTGAGTCATAAATATGGGATTGTGGTATATTCCCAGAGTAATCATTTAAAGCTAGTTCTTGAAACTTTATTAGTAGACTTTCTCAGGATAGTTTACATCTATCTTCAAGATTTGTCACAGTGACCTGTGACCATTTGTGCTGCCTTTCTCTGTATACGTTCCATATCCACTGTTGGTCCTATCTGGTACAGGTCCCACACACTTGAGCAATATCCAAGAACCGGCCATGCGAGAGACTTGTAAGCAATCTCTTATGTAGGCTGATTACACTTCCCCAGTATTCTACCAATAAAATGAAGTCTACCACCTGCTTTACCCATGGCTGTACCTATGTGATCATACCATTTCACATCCATACAAAGTATTACACCCAGGTATCTGTTTCCATCCAAGATAAATGTTGCATCCTCCCTAACAAAAAGTCCTAAATCCAGTCCCAGATTTTCATTAGATACCCCATATGACTGCAGTTTGGACAATAAGTGTCGGTGTGTACTGAGTCAAATGCTTTTTGGAAATCAAGAAAGGTAGCATCTACCTGACTGAGTTGATCCAATGCTGTCAGTATGCCACGTGAGAAAAATGTGAGTTGTATTTCACTTGATTGATCATTTTCAAATTCATGCTGGTTGGCATTCATGAGGTCATTCTGTTGAGGATACCTCAATATGTTTGAGTTCAGAATATGTTCTAAGATTCTACAACAAATTGATGTCAATGATATTTGATGGTAGTTTTGTACATCACTTCTACCACTCCTTTTTGTAGACAGACCTGTGTCTTTTTCCAAGAAGTGGGCATGGTTTTTTGTTCAAGGGATCTACATAGATTCTAGTTAGAAGAGGGGCTAACTCAGCTGCAAATTCAGTATAAGAGGGGCTAACTTAGCTGCAAATTTAGTATAGAATCTGACAGGGATTCTATCAAGCCCTGGAGCTTTGTTCAATTTTAACAATTTTAGCTGTTTCTCAATACCACTGATGCTAACATTTATTTCTTTATATTTTCAGTGGTACGAGGATTAAATTGGGGTAACTGTTTGGGTTTTCCTTGGTAAAGGAACATTTGAAAATGGAGTTAAGCATTTCAGCTTTTGCTTTGTTACACTCAATTTCAGTTCCTGTCTCATTCTCTAGGAACTGGCCACTAACTTTGGTGCTGCTAACAGCTTTTACATACTATCAAAATTTCTTTGTGTTCTGTGAAAGATCACTTGACATTTGCTATGGTTTTCATTGAAGGCATTGCTCTCTTGACAGCCAAACATGTTTCATTCAGCAACTCTCTATCTATAGCCCTATGCTTTGTTTTATGAAGAGGTTTCTTTAGAAGTTTCTTTACAGTGGCTGAATACCATGGAGGTTCCCTACCATTATGAAATGTTGTAAATATCTATCCAGTACATTGTCAACTATTCTTTTAAACTTGAGCCAGAGCTTCTCTACATGCTCCTGTCCTGTGCTGAAAGTTTCAATTTCCTAATTGAGATGATACTACAGTTTTTTTATCTAATTTACAGAACATATATATCTTTCTGTTTGCTTTAGTTGTCCTTTGTTCTTTGGTAATTATTGTTGCCACAACCATGTCATCATTACTGATACCAATTTCAATGTGGACATCCTCAAAGAGGTCAGTTCTATTTGCTGCCATTGCATCTGATACATTTCCATCATGAGTGGGGTTCTTAACTGTCTGTACTAATAGTTTTCAGAAAAGGTATTTATTAAAGTTTCACAACATGTCTTATCATGACCAATACTAATAAAACTGTAATTTTTCCAGTTAACTGTTGAATGATTAAAGCCTCCATCCATGATTACAGTGTGTTTGGGGAACTTACATACAAGTGAACTGAGGATTTTCTAAGGTTTTCAGTTACATCAAGAGATGAATCTGGTGGGTGATAGAAGGATCCAATTATCATTTTATGCCCACCCCTGACACTGAGTCTTGCCCAAACACTCTCACATGCAGCTTCAATTTCTACCTTGGTGGATTTTTGTTTCTTCTCTACTGTAACAAATACACCACCTCCATTTCTCATTTGCCCATTCTTTTGATATGCACTTAGCAGTTTCCCCAAAAATCTCACTGCTATCAGTTTCAGGTTTCAACCAGCTTTCTAGACCTAGTATCAAGTGAGTTTGAAACTCTGCACTTTGTTGTGAATGCTTCTGCAGTTTACCATTATGATTTTAATACTCTCACATGGGGGGGGGGGGGGGGGGAGGTATTTCTTTTGCTCTTACACAGATACTTCTGTGTTTCCTAAAGCTATCATTATCTGGATGGGATGGAGAGTCACCTAATCTAAAAAAAGCCTTGTGTGCACCCCATATGTAGTCAGCTATCTGAGTAGCAGCCACTGATTTGTAGTGCACACCTGATCCAATAGTTCTCAACCCTTCGGTGCAAGTCCAGGAAGTCACAAGCTAGCTTGTCACAGAACTTTCTGCTTCAGTCCTTCCACTCAGGAAGGGCCATGATCAGTTCTATGGTCAATGCTGCAAAATGCTTTGCTGAAACTCCATGTGTAAGGTTGGTCTTCTCAACCTTCTCTGCCAGTTACTGGAATGACCTGAGAGTGACTCCAAAGCCCAGATAACAGGTGTTATTTGTTGCAATGTGCACTACAATCTACAGTTGGTTGCACTATGTTCCCTCAATGGCTGCTGGAATGGCCTCTTCAAAATGTTGAATGAGGCCTCCAGGCATACACACTAGTGCACCCGGTGTCCTTTCCTGTCCCTTTCTGCCAACGATTCATAGACCCATACCCTTTTGTGTTTGCCTCTTCCTGTCATTGAACAAAACAGATTTTCCCAACACCAATGAAGTGAGTCCCACTGGCTCAGTTTCAGTTCCAGTGAGAAGCAGCATCTCAGACTTGTTAGTTAGGGGGATCAGTACAACACCCTCAGCCCTCCCTGGTCTCCGTCCACCCTAAACAGGATGCCTAGATCTACGCTTGACATATCATTCACAGTCAAGTGGACAAGCAATGACAGATCCTGTGCTTTCTTCAGAGGAGACAGGATTCATGGGAGAGGATAGTACTTGAGGTACCTCTGGTACAGGTATCACAGGTCTGTGACCTCAGGAGCTCTTCCAACACATCGATTTGCAGAAGCTGGCAATCATCTGACAGTAGTCAGGATTATTTCTAGTGCTTACAAATGTCAAACAACCCCTCCCATGTTTGAGAACAGCATTCACAGTTGGGCTGCGTTTTGGCTGGTGCAATGTGTTACAAGTCAGTGAACAAATAACTTTAAATGAAGCCCACTGATTATTCTTCAATCTGTAGAGCTAAAAAGTTGCTAATTCACAATACACAAAACAAGATTTCTGTCAGGGTAACACAAAAACTTGTGGTAAAAACTAATAGTTTCCTAAAATATTTTGAGGTTAATTGTTACTAGCAAACTCAAAAACAGAGTTAATTTATAATAAATGCAGATAATTTACAGAGCTACTCTTGCTTAAGGGAAAACTAGATGTAACACAGTATGTTAGTTAGAAAATATGCTATGGCAACTAAATTACCACACCAATTTGTGACAAACAGCTCATAGATTATGCAAAGCACAAAAAACATGTTTATTTGCATTGATATACAATGACGTTCAGGAGTAATGTGTCCTTTGACAGAACTGTGAACCACATATGCTGATTTGTTACAAGATAAATTACATATCCAAAACAGTCATACCAGTAACTTATGAAAATATGGTTTCGTAAGTGTCCAGAAATTCTCTTGTTGTCAACAACCTTTCCATGTTGTATCAAAGCAACAGATTACCATTAGGGATAGCAAGCACCCCTATAATATTCCAAACACACCTAGAACAGCTGATAAATGGTACTGCACAGTGATTACATTACTTAGATGATATTACTGTTACACACCGAACAACTGCTGAACATCTGTGTTATTTGCAACTTAAGGCGGAGACATTTTCACAACATTAAATGTCAGCTTCCCAGAAGCTGCCCTCCCCCTCCCCCCTCTCACACCCAAACCTACTGTGACACATGTAGGGTATGTCTTGAGCAAGGAAGATCTCAAAACCAAAGATGAAGTACAATGAAGCAATTGAGAAGTTGCCGATACGAATGAACTTAAAGATTAGCAAGTGTTCCTGGACAGAATCAATTATCACACTTGATTTATACCTCAAGTGGCTGCAGTCTCTCACCATTTGAACTTCTTATGCTGAATCAGTACAATATTTGAGTATCCCTATATCTGTTAACAGGCATTTTGGCACTAAAAAACAAACTAAAACCAGCTCCCTGTCTAAAAATGTAGCAACCACCTGTGTCCCTGGTCTTAGTAACACACAACTTTGAACATGGAATGCACATAGTCTTAACACATTAATTTCCAGATGATTCTCAGAAGCCTTTGGCTTTTGCATCAATAAGGTTATCATGAACACAACAAATGTATTCTGAAAATATAAAGAAGTTGCCAACTATTATTTTTTTGTGCAAACTCTTTAGTTTTTCGATATATGACCACAAACCTTTATGTTTCCTTTTTGGGCATAACCAGATTTACCAACTATATTGCCCCAGTTCCAACACTGGACTTATATTTAAAAACAAAAATTATTTTTCCCTGCTTTTATTCAGTTTTCAGTGGTTGCTGACTTGTGTAAAGGGACACCCTCCCCTAACATTACCTTTATTCAATAGAAGTTGTCAATACGAAAAATATTTTCTACCTTTTAAACAACTTAATATTATCTCAGCTGTTTAACTAAAAGAATTTTGTATGATTTTGTATATGATGTGTTATATTTCAGATTAAAATGCATAAAATGAAATAACTTTATTTTGAAATTATGAAACATCTAGAACACTTAAAATTCATATTATTAATTGCACAATTTGATTATATTTATTGAATTTATTTCTGGATTCATTTATAAAATAATGATATAACTTGGTGAAGATTCTTCTCGTTGCAACAAAATTCGTAAACTCTTTGGAATATTTTTAGTACCACAGAGTTAGTAGTGGGGATGCCTCTGATGTGATTGAACGTGTTTTTAAATTTGGCAGTAACAAAATAATTTTTGATTCAAAAGTGTAGATTGTAAAGACAGTTGTTGATATAGAAAAATGTGATAGAGAAACAGAAACTATGGAGCAGGCTTACTTCAGAATTATCATGTCATTTTGAACCTACAAAGTCAAAAATTTCAGCCTCAAGAATTGACCCCTAGACATGACAAACTGGAGCCAACTATGAGAAAAGAAGATAAGTAAAAAAGTTATTTGTATATCTTACTCCTCTTGAAGCTTATTAAAAGAATCAATTATGAAACGAGTGATTACAACAAATGATGTGAGGGAGGTTAAGATTGCAATTAGTGGCCTTATGCGGAATCAGCTGACTGATAATGAAGTTTTGTCTGTTGCAGAGGAAGGGACAGTGATTTGTGCCATTTGCAGTTTATACGAGGGTTGACTAAAAGTAATGCCTCCACCTTCCTAGCTCTTCAACAGTTGGCAGCATTGGTATGCAGCTGGAACTGGCTTTTTCCATAGCCTCTTCTTTGCAGCTCCAGTCTGCAGGAAGCCTAGGCATTGAATGGTTGTGTTGTTACAGTGTAAAGTATGGAACCCGGCGTAGCCAGTCGGTCAATGCGATTTAAGCAACATGCAGTCATTGAATTCTTGACAGCAGAAGGTGTCACCCCAAAGGAGATTTGTCAGAGAATTAAAGCAGTTTATGGTGATTGTGTTGACGTGAGTACTGTGTGTTGTTGGGCGAGTAAGCTTAAAGATGTTGAGGTGGGAACATCTGACCTGCGTGACAAACAAAAAGTTGGCGGTCCTGTGACAGCAACCACCAAGTTTCACAAGTAAAATGTTGACAGATTGATTCAGGATGATTGTCGTATGGCTCAGAGAGAAACAGCAAGCACAATCAGCATTTCACAAGAATGTGTGGGTCACATTATTGCTTTGCTTGGCTATCGGAAGATCTGTGTACGATGGATACCTCGGATGCTGACTCCTGAAATGAAAGTGCACAGTATTGAAATTTGCCAGGAACTCCTTTCATGTTATGAGAATGAAGGTGACACCTTTCTCTATTCAATTGTGACTGGAGACAAAATGTGGGTACACCATTATGTCCCAGAGCAAAACATCAGTCTATGGAATATCGACACAAAGACTTGCCCCAGAAAATGAAATTAAAAATGCAGCACTCAGCTAGAAAAATCATGGCCACAGTGTTATGGGACACAGATGGTGTTATCCATGTTGATTTCCTAGATTGTGGGACAACAATAAATGCAGAGCTTTACATCACAACACTGTGAACACTGAAAGGATGGCTAACAAGGGTCTGAAAGGAAAAGGGAAATGTTTTCCTGCAGCATGACAATGCCAGACCACACACTTCATGTGCCATCACAGCAGAACTTCAGAGACTGAATCTCACCATTGTAAGCCACCCTCCATAAAGTCCATATTTTGCACTGTGTGACTTCCATCTGTTCCCAGTAATGAAAGACGATCTGCGGGGACATCATTATGCTGAGGAAGACGTTCAGAGAACTGTGAGGTGGTAGTTGCGGAAACAGATTGTCAACTTCTTCCACGACGGCTTCAGAAAACCTGTTCATCGCTGGCAGAAATGTGTCCAATTGCCTGGTGATTATGTGGAAAAATGAATATTGGTAATTAAAGATCACATACTAAGGATTATTTCTGCATTTCGTTTATTAAAATATTCCCATCCAAACCCGAAATTAATGAAGGTGGAGGCATTGCTTTTCATTCTACCATCATATATATAAATGAATTTCCAATCACATGAAGAAAGAAGACCAAGAGCTGCCCAACAAATTCATATCAACAGTGATGAGATACTACCAACAATGACAGACCAGATTATGGCTTGTATAACAGATGTTCCTCTTGAAAGGAGGATTTAAGATGAACATCCACAAAAGCACTATGAGGATAATGGAATGTAGTTGAATTAAGTCAGGTGATGCTGAGGGAATTAGATTAGGAAATGAGACACTTAAAGTAGTAAAGGAGTTTTGCTATTAGGGGAGCAAAATAACTGATGATGATTGAAATACAGAAGACATAACATGTAGACTGCCACTGGCGAGGAAATTGTTTCTGAAAAAGACAAATTTGTTATCGAGTATAGATTTAAGTGTCAGGAAGTCGTTTCTGAAAGTATTTGTATGGAGTGTAGCCATGTATGGAAGTGAAACATGGACGATAAGTAGCTTGGACAAGAAGAGAATAGAAGCTTTCGAAATGTGGTGCTACACAAGAATGCTGAAGATTAGATGGGTAGATTAAATAACTAATGAGGAGGTATTGAATAGAATTGGGAAGAAGAGGAGTTTGTGACACAACTTGACTAGAAGAAGGGATCGGTTGGTAGGACATGTTCTGAGGCATCAAGTGATCACCAATTTAGTATTGCAGCGTGGAGGGTAAAAATCGTAGAGGGAGACCAAGAGATGAATACAAATACACTAAGCACATTCAGAAGGATGTAGTTTGCGGTAGGTACTGGGAGATGAAGAAGCTTACACAGGATGGAGTAGCATGAAGAGCTGCATCAAACCAGTCTCAGGACTGAAGACCACAACAACAACAACAACCTCTTACGTTGTCTGTAATATGTTATGTATCTATACATATGCATTCTATCTTTTGGCATCATATTGTACAGTGATTGGAAAACCTTATAGTCTGTCACAAAATATTGTAAACACATTGTTTCCAGATTTTGTGATGGGGATATTGTAAAGGGATGCCCTCCCCTAACATTACCTTTATTCAATAGATGTTATCAATACCAAAAATACTTTCTATCTTTTAAACAAGTTAATACTATTTCAGCTGTTTAACTAAAAGAATCTCATATGATTTTGTATATGATGTGTTATATTTCAGGCTAAAATGTATAAAAAGAAATCACTTTATTTTCTTTGTTACAGTCGACATGTGCAATTAAAATTACTCTTCTTTTAGGAACATTTGAAATTATGAAACATCTGGCACACTTAAAATTCATATTATTAATAGCACAATCTGACGATATTTATTAAATTTATTTCAGGATTCATTTATAAAATAATGATATAACTTGGTGAAGATTCTTCTTGTGTCAACAAAATTTGTAAACTCCTTGGAATATTTTTAGTACCGCAGAATGAGTTAGTAGGGGGATGCCTCTGATTTGATTGGATGTGTTTTTAAATTTGGCAATAACAATGTAATTTTTGATTTAAAAGTGGAGATTGTAAAGACAGTATGATATAGAAAAATGTGATAGAATAAAAAAAATTACAGAAACAGAGATTACAGAACAGGCTTACTTCAAAATTATCGTGTCATTTGGAACCTACAAAGTAAAAAATTTCAGCCTCAATGATCAACTCCTAGACATGATGAACTGGAGCCAAATACGAGAAAAGGAGATAAGTAAAAAAGTTATTTGTAAATCTTACTCCTCTTGAAGCTTATTAAAGAATCAATTATGAAGTGAGTGACTACCAACAAATAGGGGGGGGGGGGGATAAGATTACAGCTGTTGTTCTCGTAAGTATATCCATACATATGAGTACAGTATTCTAAAAAATGTAGGCAATGCAATTATGGTATAAACTTCTAAACTTCTAAACTTAGAGGCTTGTGCAACAGTAATAGTATTTTGTAATAAATCTTTTATTATAGTAAGTATATACAGAGCACTTTCAGGAAACTTCAACCTGTCCATAAAAAATCTGGAAACTCTGTTGTCCCATCTCATAGTCAAAAACAAAGAAATAGTCACTGCTGGTGCTTTTAATGTGGATTAATTGAAAAGCTTCATCAATGAACTATTATTGCAACCAGTAACACGGTCATTCATTTTAATTCCTACTGCAAACTTTGCAACTAGGGTATATAAATGTTCTTTGCAAACAGATCTAAGAAAAAAAGTCTTATCACAAAACCAATAGCAAATGGGCTACCTGATCATGACCTGCAGCATCTTGAGTTAAATGTTGAAAATTGTCAGGAAAAAAAAATTTATTAAATCTGAGTACAGGAGGATAATAAATCAGTCAAAAATTGAGAAGTTCTGGAGATCGATCAAAGACATGAATGGAATAGATGTTTACAGTACTTCTGACTCAGATGGGAAATACAAAGTTAATAAAGTTACTTCCTCTTTTGAAAATTGTTTTCCCCTAAAGTAACTCAAATCAAACAGAAGTCTAAAAGTAAGCCATGGATTGCACAAGGAATGAAGCTGTCTTGTGGGGCAAAAAGGAGACTGTATCTGCTATCCAGGAACAGCTCTGATGTTAGCATTGTAATGTATTAGAAAGAATACTCAAAACATTGAAGCAAGCAATCCAGAAATCTAAGCAGCTTTATTATGAGTAAAAGATAATTACACCAGGCAACAAAATAAAAACCATTTGCGATATAGTGAGTATAGAGACAGGTGCGGGTCAAAAAGGAAGAGGAACAGATAGCTCTAAAAATAAATGAGACATGGTAACAAGTGCATGTAGTGTCGCAAACCTCTTATACAAGTGATTTGTTTCTGTTATTGACAGCTTGCGTTATCAGGTTCAGTAAACAGTGCAACTGAGTATCTGAGACCAGTCTTTACAAATAACTTCAGCAAAACGGAAATGACATTCACGTCTTCCAAAGAAGTATCATCCATCACAAAATCCTTAAAATCTAAGTATTCTAGTGGTTATGATAGTATATCAACAAAAATAATCAAAGAGTGCTTATGCAAGTTGAGTTCTGTCTTAAGCTATTTCTGTAATCAATCTCTTATCAGTGGAACATTTACAGAATGGCTAATATACACTGAAATTAAGCCACTTTACAGGTAGAGAGTTAAAGAGATATCAACAAACTACTGACCAATTTCACTTTTTCTGGCTTTTTCAAAAACTTTTGAAAAGGTTATGTTTAAGTGTCTCCTTAGACATATGACAGCAAATAATATATTGTCCAAGTCACAGCATATATTTCTTAGGGGTTCTGATAGAGAGAAAGCTATTTACATGTGCAGTGAAAATGTATTTAATTCATTAGATAACAAATTAGAGGCTACTGGCTTTTTGGTGATTTGTGAAAAGCATTTGACTGTGTGAATCACAGCATTCTCTTTAATTAAGTTAGAATATTATGATGTCATTGGTATGGGTGTAAAATGGTTTGGGTCTTATCTAACTAACAGGAAACAAAAGCTGTCATTTGCAAAATACATGTGCAGTAAACAGTCACTCTTCACCTGATTGAGAATTAATGTTCCTCAAGGCTCAATCTTGGATCCATTGCTTTTTCTTGTGTACATTAATGACATCTCATCTGTTATATTGCCAGGTGCTAGGTTTGTTTCGTTTGCAGATGATACAAACATTGCAATAAATAGCAAGTCATGCACAGATTTAGAAATGGCTGCTATTCAAATTTTCACTGAAAGTAACAAATACTTTAAAGCTAATTCACTGTCTGTAAACTTTGAAAAGACCCAGTACATGCAGTTCAGAACCTCTTAGATATTTTCTTCCAGCATGTGTATAACATATAAATACATGCAAATCAAAGAGGTTGATGGTGTTAAATTTTTTGGGATTACAACTTGATAATAAATTCAGTTGGAAGGGTATACCAAAGAATGTTGAAGCATCTAAACAAGTCTGTATTTGCAGTGAGAATGATGTCAGATGTAGGAGATATAAATATACAAAAACTTGCATACTTTGCTTACTTTCATTCTATTATGTCATACAGGATCATACCCTGGGGAAAATCACAAAACAGAGCAAAAGTTTTTTTCATACAAAAGCATGTAATAAGACTCATTTGTGGTGTAAATTCAAGAACATAATGTAGAAATCTGTTCGAGGAACTTTGCTTTCTAACCATTGCTTCTCAGCATAGTTATTCCTTAACAAAAGTTGTTGCAAGTAATATATCTGTATTTCAAAACAATAGCTGAATACATAGTATCAGTGCTAGGAATTAGATCAATCTACATAAAGACCTAAAATCACTTAACTTGATCCAGAAAGGGGTACAGTATTTAGGAACACGCATTTTCAATAAATTGCCAGTGACCACAAAAAAACTCGATTTCAGATCAAGTTGAAACAGAGTTTGAAAAACTTTTTGACAGGCAGCTCCTTCTACTCTATAGATGAATATTTTCACAGGGAATGCTAGACCAGCTTAAGTAAAAATGTCTGTTGCATTTTAGTTTTGACAGCACTTGGTCATAACAGTCGAGATTAGGTATTTTGTGCATGATGAATTTATTAAAATTGCGTAACTATGTTTCATTCTGACAGAGTATTAATTCTGTAAATATTAGTAGTTCCAGTTTACTGTAATGTATTCAGCTACTTTGACAATCTCCTGACAAATGATCAGGGTATATTTTTTATGTTATACTTTAAATGATTGATGGAAAATCTCATATAAAGATGTGAAACAAATACTAACAAAGAGATAGAGGGGCTGGCCAGTATTTACCTCAGCTCAGTACAGCCGACAGATACACAAAAAACAGAACCGAAAATTTACGTTCCTAGCTTTTGGAACAAATGTTCCTTCATCAGGGAGGAGAGGGGAAAGAAAGGGAAGAAGGGAAAGTAGATTCAGTTACTCACAACCTAGGTTATGAAGCAACAGGGAAAGGAAAACAGGGAGGGTAGCAAGGATGGAGGCATGGTTGTCAGAGGGAAGCCAAAGATATTCTACTGTAAGTACTGTGCCAGCTTCAAACCAAAGAGGATGCATACAGAAGTAAAGAGGTATATAGTATAAAGATAAACACAACTATGTAGGATGAAAAGATGCATGAATGGCTAAAGTGGAAAGGGAAAGAGGGGAAGACTGAAGAGTAAATGGGAGTGAGGTTGTTGAACGTAGGTTCAGTCCAGGGGGATGGCAGGATGAAAGGATGTGTTGGAGTGCAAGTTCCCATCTCCGCAGCGCGGAGGGACTGGTGTTGGGTGGGAGAAGCCAAATGGCACATACAGTGTAGCAGGCTCCTAGGTTCCTAGAATTATGCTGGAGGGCATGCTCTGCTACTGGATATTGGACATCTCCTAGGCGGACCTAATGTGGTATAGGATTAGGGTACATAGTGGGTAACTGGTGGGTAGGGAAATTAAATAACTAAAGTAAAAATAGTAATCATAAGAAGGAATAAAACACGGATGGAAGGACGAGAAAGAAAGAAATTGTGTTGATAATGTTCAGTACCAAAGGAAGACCACTAAATAAGAAAAATACGGAAAAAGTGACCAGACCAAGCAAGTATGTACCCTAATCCTATACCACATTATTTACATTCATTCCGGAAACATCCATTCACTGTAGCCAAACTGCAATCCCACACACTTTTCCTCCGGTCCTGCTTAACCTTTGGAATTACCCCTAAAGGACTTACCTTAAAAGTTCCCATCTCTGGGTGCAATTCCTCCTTCCACCAGTCTCTCCTGGACTTCCAGAACCTTCAGTCCTTAGCCCTTACCCAGCTTGTCCTGAATCTCTACACTACTTCATGTAACCACCACTCCCAACAGCTCCTATCTCTCTTCAAAGTCCTCCACCTCTCAAACCCTTGCTTGGAGAACACACTCAGGAACATCATCCTAGAAGCCAGCTGCAAACTTGAGTTCCATGCCACACACCACCTGACAAATCTATCCACAGTGCTAATGCAACACCTAAGAAGTGGGGTCCCTCTCCCTATCCCTCACAAACACCAACCATAACAGAACCTTCAACAAACCCCCTCATAGCCAACAAACCTAGCCTAGCCACCCTACTCAATCTGCCCATCCCACACATACCCCACACAGACCAAATCTCAACTATAACCACAGTCAAATGCCACATATCACCAGTCCCAATTCAGTTCTACACCTCTCATCCACATCCCTCTCTCCTCCAGAGACATCTGTTCTATGAAAAGGCTTAACCTTTAGCCCCATGCCTAAATTCAACCACACTGCCCTGGTTAAAGATCTCCTCTCATTCACCCGGAACCTCAACTGGAAATATCACTTCACTACCCAAACAAAGCCCCCAAATACTAGACCCAGTGTTGAAGCCTGTCTAGAACAGTTCCGACCGCCTTCTCAAAGGGATCCTCCTCCCCTCCCCCAAAACCATCCCTTGCAGACATTTCAGGAATTCCTCACATCCAGTGTTGCCTCCCAGTCCTTCTTGAAGAACATCCCAACAACCCCCAACATCACCCCAGCTGAATCCCGTGCCATTAAGGAGCTGAAAATAGACTGCTCTATTGTCATCCTCCTGGCAGATAAAGGCTCCACAACTGTCGTACTTGACCATATGGAGTATGTGGCAGAAGGACTGCGTCAACTCTCTGACACCTCAACCTACAAAGCTGTTACCCAGGATCCCATTCCCTCCATCCAGACTGAGCTGCAGAAAATCCTAAAAATCCAAGGTCCCTCACAAGGCCTTACAACGGCTTCCATAGACTTACTCACTCCACCTGAGCCACGTACCCCTACCTTCTACCTATTACCCAAAATCCACAAAGAGAACCATCCTGGCCATCCCATTGTGGCAGGCTTCAAAGCCCCAACAGAATGTATCTCAGCTCTGGTAGACCAACATCTCCAACCTATCACCCGCAGACTCCCAGCCTACATCAAAGACACAAACCACTTCCTAGAATGCCTCAAATCCATTCCCACTCCTCTCCCACCTGAAACCTTTCTTGTCACCATAGATGCTACATCCCTTTACACAAACATCCAACATACACATGGTCTCTCTGCCCTTGAGCACTACCTCTCCCAACGCCCACCCAAAGATCTTCCAAAAACCTCGTTCCTTATCACACTTACCAACTTCATCCTCACACATAATTACTTCACTTTTGAAGGCCAGACCTACAAACAAATCAGGGGAATGGCCATGGGAACCAGGATGGCTTCATCCTATGCCAACCTCTTCATGGGCCGCATGGAGGAGGCTTTCCTGAAGACCCAACAGCTGCTTCCCCTGGCCTGGTATAGGTTTATAGATGACATCTTTGTGGTCTGGACTCATGGTGAAGAAACACTCCTTAATTTCCTCCATAACCTCCATAACTCCTTTTCGAATCTGAATTTCACCTGGTCCTTCTCCAAAACCCAAGCCACCTTCCTGGATGTTGACCTTCATCTTGCTGAAGCTCACATCCACACCTCTGTCTATATCAAACCCACAAACAAACAACAGTACCTTCACTTTGATAGCTGCCATCCATTCCACATCAAATGCTCCCTTCCCTACAGCCTAGGTATTCGTGGCAAACGTATCTGCTCCAGTGACGAATCCCTCAACAATTACACCAATAACCTAACAAGTGTTTTCCTCTCCTGCAACTATCCTTCAGACCTTGTCCACAAACAGATCTCCCGAACAATACATTCCTCCCCGTCCAACAACAATGTTCCTATCCCCAGACCACACAGAAGCATCCCCCTTGTCACCCAATATTATCCTGGCCTCGAAAACATCAACAAATTACTCCGCAAGGGATACGACTTTCTCAAGTCAACCCCTGAAATGAGATCATCCCTTGACAAAATTCTCCCCACACCACCCAGAGTTGCCTTTCGTTGCCCCCCTAACCTCCGTAACATCCTTGTTAAACCCTACAATATTCCCAGACTACCTTCTCTACCCAGTGGTTCCTACCCCTGTAACCGACCCCGCTGCAAAACCTGCCCCATGCATCGCCCCACAACCACCTACTCCAGCCCCGCTACTGGTAAAACATACACAATTCATGGCAGGGCCACATGTGAAACTACACATGTCATTTATCAACTGATATGCCTGCACTGCACAGCCTTTTACATTGGTATGACAACAACTAAACTGGCTGAGCGCATGAACGTACACAGACAAACTGTCCGCCTAGGAGATGTCCAATACCCAGTAGCGGAGCATGCCCTCCAGCATAATTCTAGGAACCTAGGAGCCTGCTACACTGTATGTGCCATTTGGCTTCTCCCTCCCAACACCAGTCCCTCTGCACTGCGGAGATGGAAACTTGCACTCCAACACATCCTTTCATCCCGCCATCCCCCTGGACTGAACCTACGTTCAACAACCTCACTCCCATTTACTCTTCAGTCTTCTCCTCTTTCCCTTTCCTCTTTAGCCATTCACGCGTCTTTTCATCCTACATAGTTGTGTTTATCTTTATACTATATACCTCTTTACTTCTGTATGCATCCTCTTTGGTTTGAAGCTGGCACAGTACTTACAGTAGAATATCTTTGGCTTCTCTCTGATAACCATGCCTCCATCCTTGCTACCCTCCCTGTTTTTCTTTCCCTGTTGCTTCATAACCTGGGTTGTGAGTAACTGAATCTACTTTCCCTTCTTCCCTTTCTTTCCCCTCTCTCCTCCCTGATGAAGGAACATTTGTTCCGAAAGCTAGGAACGTAAATTTTCGGTTCTGTTTTTTGTGTATCTATCGGCTGTACTGAGCTGAGGTAAGTACTGGCCAGACCCTCTATATCTTTGTTAGTATTTATGTTATACTTTCTGGCTTATTCCACAGGCATGAGAATCATCTCATTTTTTGGTCTATGGAACGAAAACTGAATCTAATCTAATCTAATCTTAGGTTTATTTTTGTCAAAATCAGATACAAATGCAAATGCACTTCCAACCTGCATCTGCCTGATATGACTGCTTCCGTGTGAGTAATACTGGAGGTACTGGAATCTCCATGTCTTCTGTACCTCTACTTGAACCTACATTACCTCTTTACAGGGGCATGCCACCAAGGTCCAGGTGTAGTGTCCATTGTTACCAATTAAAAAGACCTGTGGTTAAATGCAAGCAACTGCTTAAATTTTTAAAAAAATTCATCAGCTGTGGTGGCCAAAGTCCTTAGTATAAGGTGTCATATTCATTCTATCATTGGCTTTATCAAAAAAAGGCAGAGAAGTAGAGGTCAATGGTGCCCTCTCACCCTGTGGGTAAAAACTGCCTCTAAAGGTAGCGGTGATCAATGCAAGAGGATGTACAAGGCAACAGAAACCACTGTATTAAAGACAAATGATGGGTATCTGCAGGAACTGTGGCCTATACATGAAGACCCCCTCAAATTAAAAGAGCGGACAGTCCTGAGAATGTAATTATGAGAATCAGATTGAAAATCAATAAGGATAATGGTCCGTGACCCAGAGCATGGAATGTCAGAAACTAAACCCTAGGAAATCTTAAAATGGAAACGCAACGGCTGAATCTGTATGTTGTAGGGGTCAACCAAGTGAAATGAAAATATGATAATGACTGTTGCTTACTCAGAAATAAGGCATTATCAACAGCAGCAGGAAATTGTGTGATACAGTGGGATTTATTAGCAATTGGAAGGAAGGGCAAAGGAAGAGTTACTGTGAACAGATCAGCAATAGGCTTATTCTTGTCGTAACAAAACCAAATCAATATCAGTCACTTAAGTTCAGGTGTACACACTGCTGTCATAAGCAGAAGATAAATACAGAAATAAAATGTACGAAATGGGATGATAATCTAGTAATCATGAGGGGGGGGGGGGAGGAGGGGGGGGGAGGATATGCAGAGTTCTGAGAGAGCATGGGTAGGCAACAGAAATGAAAGAGAAAGAAGAATTATTGGGTTCTGCAATAAATTTCAGCTGGTAATAGCCTATACACTGTTTGAAAATCACAAGACAAGGAGGTATACTTGGAAATAGCCAAGAGGAACAGGTGGGTTACATCATAACAGAACAGAGTTTCTGAAGTCAGATATTGGTTTGAATGAACTGTGAGAAAACTACATAGAAAGAGAACCAAAGCATCTCAGACGTGGTATTACTGAAGGATATCAAAAATTAAGTGGTCTAATAAGGTAAGATGTGGAGAAGTTCTCTGCATAATTGGAGATAAATGGAATAACTGAAGCCGGCCAGTGTGGCCGAGTGGTTCTAAGCGCTTCAGTCAGGAACCGCGCGACCGCTATGGTCGCAGGTTCGAATCCTGCTTTGGGCATAGATGTGTGTGATGTCCATAGGTTGGTTAGGTTTAAGTAGTTCTAGGGGACTGATGACCTCTTATGTTAAGTGCTATAATGCTCAGAGCCATTTGAACCATTTGAACAACTGAAAAAAAACATTAGCAGGAGGGATAAGAAGTGTTAAGACATAAGGGACTAACTTCCACAGCAATAGAGGTATTCATAGAGGAAAAGAATTGTAGGGAGAGACAGAGACTATAGCTCATGTCACATAAGATGGTGCATAGAGGCAGAGCAGTGAAGGGATGAGAACTGCGCATGCACGGCAGAAGAGAGTGGGCAAAGTCTACGTTACTGAACTGCATTGCTGCAGACAACAGTCGGGCTCATTTGCCTATGGTACATCATATTATATGCTCAAATCTATGAGGGGAATAGTAAGTATTACAACCAATTTCAATCAGTCATCATGAGAGAAATATTAATTCATGTCCACTGATCCACAGATTTACTCTGCTTGACATCAGGAGGCGACAACACCTGACACAGCTTTCTGAAGATGTGAATTACAGTTTTTCTCAACATGACAATTGTCTGACAACAAGGTCATTGAAACTGCTTGCAATAATTATCGTTTATTGTGATTTGAACTGTATCGTAAGTGAAAATTTACTACACAACAAAAATAACTTCAAGCACAAACTGAAATCATTATATTTGCCTGACAATTGCTTCTACTCAATAGAATTTTTAAAAATGTGTGTAAGGTGTGTGTGTTGATGTGTATGACTGTAGTTAAGTGTAATCACTGTGAATAAAAAAGAATTATTGGCAGAAAAAACTAATGAAAAGACTATCGTAAAAATGGTCAGTAAGTTGTCATATTTTTCATGGTTAACAGGCATTATGAGTGTAAACTAACCCGTTTGACATTACAGTCAGAGTCTGCATTTATAATCATCGAACAAGTGAACAAATAACCATCATCTGTAAATACCTCCAGGGAATGATGACCAATAACATCAAAAATGACCAATATCGCGACAAGTAACAGTTTCTGTCATTTTAGGGCCTTATCCAATCCATGCCTTGAAAATGGCAGGGGTTTACATGTGGAAATATCAAACTTTTTATGAATCTATCCAGCTGCATTCTCGCATGTTATTAGAGCATACATGGTAGGAGAAGCTTAACTTCTCCTTGGGCAATATATTAAACATTATAGCCTGTATAATTCAAAGGCTACAAAATTCTAATCAAAAAGGCTAGGAATTTATCATTATTATGTATGCCACTGATATGTTGAAAAAACACATTTTTTAAACCACGAGTCTTTAAAACTAAGAAATATTATCACTTTGTTCCAAAGTCCACATCGCAAAACCACCGTTACTTCTATTTGAACCTGTTTCCAAACAACCTGACTGTAAATTTATGATCATAGGTTCAAGGCTTATATGCATCGTCACTTCCCTATCAAATTATTCTTTCTGAAACTTTTCAGCATGCTGCACAGACTGTGCCCATGCTACAGGTAGGTTGTTTTCTATTGCCTCACGCACAGGCAATTCAGTGAATGTTTTGTTTTCTCCCACATAGTCTTATCCTTTCCCCAAATTAATACCATAGGGTTGCACTGATACTGACACATTGGTAAACGCGAAACTATGTGACCCCATTCACATGCATGAAAGTCAAGTTTGTACATTCTGTCATGTGATTTGCATAAATTAACGAGCTGCAGGAGGTCAGCACAAGTCTGGTTTATACTGTGCTTGATATTTTTATTTGTAAGCCAAGGAAAGACATTGCTTTTCTGGACTTTATACTTGGTGTTATCTCTGTAACAGTTGAATTATAACTGGCAATGGCCGACTTCGAAGTAAGGTATGACAAGAATTGTGAATCATGTCACGAAACTGACAGCATTCATTTCCGAATGGTTGTCACTGCTGTTTTTCTTACACATAAATACACTCCTGGAAATGGAAAAAAGAACACATTGACACCGGTGTGTCAGACCCACCATACTTGCTCCGGACACTGCGAGAGGGCTGTACAAGCAATGATCACACGCACGGCACAGCGGACACACCAGGAACCGCGGTGTTGGCCGTCGAATGGCGCTAGCTGCGCAGCATTTGTGCACCGCCGCCGTCAGTGTCAGCCAGTTTGCCGTGGCATACGGAGCTCCATCGCAGTCTTTAACACTGGTAGCATGCCGCGACAGCGTGGACGTGAACCGTATGTGCAGTTGACGGACTTTGAGCGAGGGCGTATAGTGGGCATGCGGGAGACCGGGTGGACGTACCGCCGAATTGCTCAACACGTGGGGCGTGAGGTCTCCACAGTACATCGATGTTGTCGCCAGTGGTCGGCGGAAGGTGCACGTGCCCGTCGACCTGGGACCGGACCGCAGCAACGCACGGATGCACGCCAAGACCGTAGGATCCTACGCAGTGCCGTAGGGAACCGCACCGCCACTTCCCAGCAAATTAGGGACACTGTTGCTCCTGGGGTATCGGCGAGGACCATTCGCAACCGTCTCCATGAAGCTAGGCTACGGTCCCGCACACCGTTAGGCCGTCTTCAGCTCACGCCCCAACATCGTGCAGCCCGCCTCCAGTGGTGTCGCGACAGGCGTGAATGGAGGGACGAATGGAGACATGTCGTCTTGAGCGATGAGAGTCGCTTCTGCCTTGGTGCCAATGATGGTCGTATGCGTGTTTGGCGCCGTGCAGGTGAGCGCCACAATCAGGACTGCATACGACCGAGGCACACAGGGCCAACACCCGGCATCATGGTGTGGGGAGCGATCTCCTACACTGGCCGTACACCACTGGTGATCGTCGAGGGGACACTGAATAGTGCACGGTACATCCAAACCGTCATCGAACCCATCGTTCTACCATTCCTAGACCGGCAAGGGAACTTGCTGTTCCAACAGGACAATGCACGTCCGCATGTATCCCGTGCCACCCAACGTGCTCTAGAAGGTGTACGTCAACTACCCTGGCCAGCAAGATCTCCGGATCTGTCCCCCATTGAGCATGTTTGGGACTGGATGAAGCGTCGTCTCACGCGGTCTGCACGTCCAGCACAAACGCTGGTCCAACTGAGGCGCCAGGTGGAAATGGCATGGCAAGCCGTTCCACAGGACTACATCCAGCATCTCTATGATCGTCTCCATGGGAGAATAGCAGCCTGCATTGCTGCGAAAGGTGGATATACACTGTACTAGTGCCGACATTGTGCATGCTCTGTTGCCTGTGTCTATGTGCCTGTGGTTCTGTCAGTGTGATCATGTGATGTATCTGACCCCAGGAATGTGTCTATAAAGTTTCCCCTTCCTGGGACAATGAATTCACGGTGTTCTTATTTCAATTTCCAGGAGTGTACAAGTTTACTCTCAGAAATAAAACCAGATGAAAAATCAGCATGCAGAATAATTATCCAAGAACCTATTCCTATGAAAACGTTAAAACTGCCAGTACCATCACTCATTTTCTAGCGGATCTTCCTGGAATGATTCTAATTGACCCATGTTTCATCAAGGTAATACACAATTGAACTACCTCTTCCTCTTGTATCCTGAATCTCTATATGGGATGTAGTTTGTGCTGCACCTATGTGACTAAAAAACTCTCTTATTAACATATCAGTAACCAATATCTTTTAAAATTCTTTACATTGACGAAGCACTTACCATTGATGCTAATTTTTTCCTGCATAACTGTAACATGTTTTTGTGATACCAGGCATTCATCATTCACATGGAGCACTTTAAAACATCGTTATTAAAACCATCCATTGGTATTACAGGTTCCTTGTGTTTTTGATGTTCTCCATGTGACATTAAACCAACTTTTTCTATGGTTCCTACAGCTCTGGCACTTTTGTTTACAATTTTCTTTACAGTTCTCTTGCTGACAACACATGATTCTGGAGTCTGTCCTTGTGTCTTCAAATGTCAACAGTAGGACACCAGCTTTCCAATTCATGTTTGAAAAAGCTATAACTGCGGTAAATAATCCCCCTCGCCTGCTTGCGAAGCACCTCCCATTTATTGTTGTCACTTGGCTCTTTTCTTTAAATTGCACTTACACAATTACAGATAGAAATTCACACCTATACTGCTACAAGAAGAAAAAGAATGAAAACAAACCAGCTGATAGTTGAATGAATAATTTGGCTGTCATGAAATATGGCAACACTGCAGCATGTAGGAGCGAGTTTCTCACTGTCTAGCTATAGCTCACTGTTACCCACTCCAAAAGAGAAAGAATATTATTAGCTGCCATTGGCTAGTGGAGGGGGATGTGCAGAATGGCTGAAAATTGGGCTGCCTTCCAACATGACACGGATTTTAGTACACTTGTTGTGTCTTTGCACAGGCTTCTACTTCCCCCTCCCTTGCCCTCACCACTTATATACTTTTGTCATTTTCTGTTCCAATCCTTTGGTGTCCATGCATTGTAATCTTCTTTCTCTTTGCTCTCTTTCACACTACAACCCTAATGTAACAGTTAATCATTATCAGTATTAACCCAAATGTAACTTCTGCAATTGACAGTCATCTATGTCCTATACTTCACACCTTTCTTATATACCCTTACCCTGCACATCTGCTTCTCTGCTTCCACTCTCAGTTTCACTCCCCCTGCTTAAAGCCACCATCAACAGCCATTGTTGCCATGGTGGCAGATGTGATCTCAAAGTGTGGCTCTGAAGCATCCACCACTCTTCTGCCTATTAGTGTTGGGCTGTCCTCATTTTTGTATGTTGCTTCTACCTATACTCCTGACAAAGTAGCCACACAAAGCAGCTGATCTTGCTCCATATTGACCCTCCTGACAGAGCTGTTCAATTGGGGCCAATCACACTGCATGAAAGCAGGAACCAAGCCAACATTTGTATGGTTTGTTGCAGATGCTATTTTTACCAGGCCACAGTTAATATTGTAGCCCTGATCCCTATCAATACTGTTTCCCGCTCCACCCAGTACCACAACATGATCCTGCTTTGAAAACTCTTGCACAATGATCCTACATCCTCTATCACTTGGCTAAGACATGCAGTGGGCTTGAAAATACTTGCGACCTGGTACCTGTCACCTAATTTTTCCTGCAAGATCTGGCCCATGCCTCTTCCATAGCTACTACCTAACAACAGAACTTTCCTCCTACTTTCTACTTTTTTTGCAACAGTTGGTTTCCTAGTGAAAGTCTGTTGAGTGCTGACTACAGATACATCTACTTGAACCTCTTCCATAGTTTACTGAGGTAGCAAGGCAAATCTATTGTTTGTGCCAATGATGAAACTGTCAGATATTGTTCTCTTTCTGTGACCCCTGTTCCTTGCTACCACTTTCCACCTGTCTTCACTCCTTTCCATTTTTCTCATGTGCCTACTATACAAGTTAAATGCCTCAGACCTTTGGAGGTGACGGAGTCCCACCTCTAATTGACAAACGAGGGCTCCTAAGATACAACTCGGCAAACGAATGGTAACGAGATGGAGAGCTATTAATGTCAATGGGGGCTACTCTGGGAAGAAGGTAGAGCTGGCAGAGGCTGCAAGTAAGATGGGGTTGGACATTTTAGCTGTTAGTGACATTCGAGTAAGGGATGAGAAAGAAGAGGAAATGGGAGAATACAAGGTCTACCAGTCAGGAGTCAAAGCAGGAATAGCACAATGGGGTGTAGGGCTTTACATCAGGAAAGAAATGGAACCCAGCGTAGTTGCAATAAGGTATGTAAACGAATGATTGATGTGGATAGATTTGACAGTGTCTAGCAAGAAAATTAGGATTGTAGCCCTGCATCTGCTATACGGACGTCTGAGTCACAGCTCTCGTACAAGATAAGTAATTTAAGTAGTAATAAACTGTTTTTAACACTTTAAACTAATTTATTACGTTAACTATAGTGCTTTTCAAGCGTACCATTAAAGGTTTTTGTCTTACTCACGTATTTTGACAGTAATCACGTAAAGTTCGTTTTGTTTACATATTGCGGCCAGGCCGAACTTTTGAGCTTTCAGATTAAACTTCATACCGCAATTTTAAGTGCATTTACTGATAGTTTAGTGTACTAAATACATTTGCTGCCCTTTATATCTGTAGAGTATCGTCATCTCTTAAGTAATTTCCAATAATAAACTTCTGAACCACTGTTTACATTGTCGCGAGTAGGCCTAATTTTTCGTACACGTATTTTCATTGTTTTCCGGTAACTTAATTGTCTTTCTGTCACTAAGATCGATTTGTACCATGAGCGTAAAGTGCCTGATGTGTCATAGAATCATTAGCTCCAGGTCTGGTGTGATGGATGTAGTAACTTTTTTCATTGGGGCGATTGTAATAGTGTGGGAACTGGGAAAATAAGCGAGACTCATCAGTGGTTCTGTAGGCTATGCAGTAGAGATAGAAAGATTGTGGAACAGGAGGGGAAAATTGCTGCCCTTCAGGCTGAGTTAGATGAGGCTAGGCGAGAACTGGGCAGGTTAAGGGGGGAGAAGGTAAACAGGGGTGGGAAGTGGCAACAGGCATAAGGAACAGGCCAAGAAATTCTTCTCACAGCTTTGTTATTAATGTAAAAAATAGGTTTGACCTGTTGCCTCAGTCAGAAACTGACGAGCCTCTCACAGAAGTAGATGTAGACAGGGCTCAACATGCTTTCAGAAGCAAATTGAATAAGAATGTAGGGAAGTCTGCAAAGAGAAAGAAAGTCTTGTTGCTAGGTAGTTCGCATGCTAGGGGTGTGGGCCAACTTCTGCAGGATGAATTAGGGTCAGAATACCAGGTCACAAGTTTTTTCAAACCTAGTGTTGGACTGGGGCAGGTTACAGAGGATTTAGGTTCAATATGTAGAGGCTTTACTAAGGAAGATACCGTGGTTATTGTGGGTGGGCCAGGCAACAGTATTGACAGAGATCCGGGGTACAGCATAGAGTGTGACCTGGCAAAGATTGCATCAACATCGAGTCATACCATTGTTGGGTTTGTGTCGGTTCTGGAGCACCACGACCGACCTCATTTGAGCTCTTCTGTCAGGAGAGTTAATTTGGAGTTGGAACGGCTACTTGGATCTGGTGCAGGGTCACACATTGGTGTGGTTCCTGTTGATTCACTCTGTAGGTGGGACTATACTAGGCATGGCCTACACCTCAACAAGAAAGGGAAGGGTAAACTGGCTGGGCTGATAGCAGGATATTTAAAGGGGGAGGAACTACATCTCATGGTGGAAACTCTTTTTTAGTGTAAGATCAGTGTCCAGTGGGAAACTCAGCCAGGCAAGTACTAAAGATGTTAAAAAAGTTCAAGATACTCACAAAAGTAAAGTGAAAAATAATGTTAGTATATTTCATCAAAATATTGGGGGATTGAAGAATAAAATTGATGAGCTTCTGCTTTGTTTAGAAGATATAGTAACTGAGAATGTAATAGATGTACTATGCCTGTCTGAGCATCACATTGTCACTGATATGCAAAAGGTTAGCATCAATGGGTACAAATTAGCTGCACATGTAAGTAGAGATAATATGATGAGAGGAGGAGTTGTCATATATGTCAAAAGCTTCCACAGTGAAAAAAATTTAGAAACTAAAAAATTTTGTGTAGAGCAACATATGGAAGCATGTGCCACTGAACTAAAACTAAATGATGGCACTTTCATAATTGTAACAGTGTATAGGTCCCCCTCAGGGAATTTCCAGCTATTTCTAGAAAACTTGGATGCTTTGTTGCACTATCTGTCAGACAAGGGGAAGCAAATTATCATTTGTGGTGATTTCAGTGTTGATTCCCTGAAAGAGTGTAATAGGAAGAATGAACTTGTAGTATTACTCAGTTCTTTCAATTTGAGCTCCGTCATTGATTTTCCGACTCGGATAACAAAGAACAGCAGGACATTGATAGATAACTTTTTTATAGACCAAGATAAGTTTAAGGACATAAATGTTTATCCTGTTGAGAATGGTCTTTCAGGTCATGGTGCACAGCTAGTTACAGTACATGACATAGCTCCATGCAGTATATCAAATCAGAATTTCAAAGCAGTGCATTCAATTAACAATATAAATATTGCAAACATTAGGGAAAGCTTACAGCAGCTAGACTGGGATGAAGTGTATAAGGAACCCGATGCAAACTTGAAATATAACTTATTTCATGATACATTTTTAAGGGTATTTGAAAATTGTTTTCCCAAGAAAATAGTTAAACATAATTCCAAGAAAACATATAAAAAACTTTGGCTAACTAAAGGAATAAGAATATCTTGCAACTGTAAAAGAGAACTGTATCTAACAGCAAGAGGGATTACTGACCCCGAAATTGTTCAATATTATAAAAACTATTGTGCGGTACTAAGAAAAGTTATTAGAAAGTCCAGAAGCATGTGTATCATGTCTGAGATCAGTAACTCTGATAGTAAAATTAAAGCAATTTGGAATATTATTGAAAGGGAAACAGGACAACCAAGAGCACAGGAAGACTTTAGTGCCATAAAACTGAATGACAAGTGTACTAACAAACAATCAGAAATTGAAAATATTTTCAATAATCATTTTTTAAATGTTGTGGAGAAAATAGGATCTAGATCTTCACTAGAAGAGGCAAGGCTACTAATAGAAGAGGCCATACCTGTGAAGTTTGAAACAACTGTATTTCCACCAACCTCTCCCTCTGAAATCAGTAAAATAATAAACTCACTGAAAAGTAAAAGCTCTTATGGAATTGATGGCATTTCCAGCAAGGTACTTAAAGCTTGTTCCCCACAGATAAGTAGGATTCTCAGCCATGTATGTAATAGCTCTTTGGAGCAGGGTGTTTTCCCCGATAGACTGAAATATGCCATTGTAAAACCATTGCATAAAAAGGGGGATACGTCGGATGTCAACAACTACCGCCCAATCTCTCTTCTTACAGCTCTATCAAAAATTTTTGAGAAAGTAATGTATTCAAGAGTAGCCTCCCATATTTGTAAAAATAAAGTACTAACAAAATGTCAGTTTGGTTTTCAGAAAGGCTTTTCAACAGAAAATGCTATATATGCTTTCACTGATCAAATATTAAATGCTCTGAATACCCGGACATCACCCATTGGTATTTTTTGTGATCTCTCAAGGGCCTTTGATTGTGTAAATCATGGAATTCTTTTAGATAAGCTAAATCATTATGGTTTGAGGGGGGCAGTGCACAAATCGTTTAATTCATACTTAACTGGAAGAATGCAGAAAGTTGAAATAAGAGGTTCATGTAATGTTAAAACAACAGCTGATTCCTCAAACTGGGGGGCTATCAGGTACGGGGCCCTACAGGGTTCGGTCTTAGGTCCTTTACTGTTCTTGATATACATTAATGACTTACCATTCCACATTGATGAAGATGCAAAGTTAGTTCTTTTTGCTGATGATACAAGTATAGTAATAACATCCAAAAACCAAGAACTAAGTGATAAAACACAGTATATACAGCTCCATACAGTAAATGGCACAACTCCAGTAATAAATATAGACTTTGAACAGAAGTCTGTAGCTAAGGTAGAATTTTCAAAATTTTTAGGTGTGTCCATTGATGAGAGGTTAAACTGGAAGCAACACATTGATGGTCTGCTGAAACATCTGAGTTCAGCTATGTATGCTATTAGGGTTATTGCAAATTTCAGTGATAAGAATCTCAGTAAATTAGCTTACTGTGCCTACTTTCATTCACTACTTTCATATGGCATCATATTCTGGGGTAATTCATCGTTGAGTAGAAAAGTATTCATTGCTCAAAAACGTGTAATCAGAATAATTGCTGGTGCCCTCCCACGGTCATCCTGCAGACATCTATTTAAGGATCTAGGGATCCTCACAGTATATATATGCACTTATGAAATTTGTTGTTAATAATCCAACCCAGTAAAGTAATAGCAGTGTGCATAGCTATAACACCAGGAGAAAGGATGATCTTCACTATGCAGGGTTAAATCTGACTTTGGCACAGAAAGAGGTAAATTAGGCTGCCACAAAAGTCTTTGGTCACCTACCAAACAGCATCAAAATCCTGACAGATAGCCAACCAACATTTAAAAATAAATTAAAAGAATTTCTAGATGACAACTCCTTCCACTCATTGGCTGAATCTTTAGATATAAATTAAGAGAGGGGAAAAAACCGTGTTAAACATTAGTGTCATGCAATATTTTGTGTAATGTAATATCTTGTGCAGACATCTTTTGTTAACCTGACACGTTCCACATCAATACGAAGTGTCGTATTCATGATCTATGGAACAAGTATTAATCTAATCTAATCTAATCTAAAATACGATCAGTAATGTTTCAGATTTCAATGTACAATGGGATAGGAATGATGATGGAAATAGGATCACATTTGAGGAAGTGGAGAAAATGGTCAATAGATTGCAGGGCAATAAAGCCAGAACGCATCAAATACAGTGGAATGTGAGGTCTTAAATGGCTACACAGGATAATTGAAATGGCGTGGGAGTCGGGACAGGTTCCATCAGACTGGACGAAAGCAGTAATCACACCAATCTTTAAACATGGAAACTGAAAAGATTGTAACAACTACAGAGGTATCTCTTTAATCAGCGTTGTGGGTAAAATCTTCTCAGGTATTGTTGAAAGGAAAGTGCGAGTATTAGTTGAGGACAAATTGGATGAAAATCAGTGTGGGTTTACGCCTCTTAGAGGTTGTCAGGACCAGATCTTTAACTTACGGCAAATAATGGAGAAGTGTTACGAGTGGAACAGGGAATTGTATCTATGCTTTATAGATCTAGAAAAGGCATATGACCAGGTTCCTAGGAGGAAGTTATTGTGTGTTCTACGAGATTATGGAATAGGAGGCAAACTTTTGCAAGCAGTTAAAGGTCTTTACATAGATAGTCAGGCAGCAGTTAGAGTTGATGGTAAATTGAGTTCAAGGTTCAGAGTAGTTTCAGGGGTAAGACAAGGCTGCAACCTGTCTCCTCTGTTGTTCATATTATTTATGGATCATATGTTGAAAACAATAGACTGGCTGGGTGAGATTAAGATATGTGAACACAAAATAAGCAGTCTCGCATATGCGGATGACTTGGTTGTGATGGCAGATTCGATTGAAAGTTTGCAAAGTAATATTTCAGAGCTAGATCAGAAATGTAAGGACTATGGTATGAAGATTAGCATCTCCAAAACGAAAGCAATGTCAGTGGGAAAGAGATATAAACGGATTGAGTGCCAAACAGGAGGAAGAAAGTTAGAACAGGTGGACGGTTTCAAGTACTTAGGATGCATATTCTACAGGATGGCAACATAGTGAAAGAACTGGAAGTGAGGTGTAGCAAAGCTAATGCAGTGAGCACTCAGCTATGATCCACTCTCTTCTGCAAGAAGGAAGTCAGTACCAAGACTACGTTATCTGTGCACCGTTCAATCTTTCGACCAACATCGTTGTATGGGAGCGAAAGCTGGGTGGATTCAGGTTACCTTATCAATAAGGTCGAGGTTACGGATATGAAAGTAGCTAGGATGATTGCAGGTACTAGTAGATGGGAACAATGGCAGGAGGGTGTCCACAATGAGGAAATCAAAGAAAAACTGGGAATGAACTCTATAGATGGGTAGCAGTCAGGGCGAACAGGCTTAGATGGTGAGGTCATGTTACACGCATGGGAGAAGAAAGGTTACCCAAGAGACTCATGGGTTCAGCAGTAGAGGGTAGGAGGAGTCGGGGCAGACCAAGGAGAAGGTACCTGGATTCGGTTAAGAATGATTTTGAAGTAATAGGTTTAACATCAGAAGAGGCACCAATGTTAGCACTGAACAGGGGATCATGGAGGAATTTTATAATGGGGACTATGCTCCAGACTGCATGCTGAAAGGCATAATCAGTCTTAAATGATGATGATGGTTAAGAATGGTCTGTCTGATCATGATGCGCAGTTAGTTACGGTATACGATATACACCCCTAATACAGAACAGTCCTCCAAAATAGTGTGTTCAATTAATGATTTAACAATTTAAAATTTTAGGGAAAGCTTCCAACAGTTACACTGGGAAGAGGTGTACAGGGAACATGATGCTAATTTAAAATTTAAGCTATTTCATGATACCTTTGTGAGTATATTTGAAAACAGTTTCCCTATAAAAACAGTGAAATATAACTGTAAGAAACCATGCAAAAAGCCATGGCTTACTAAAGGGATAAAAATATCTTGTAAACAGAAAAGGGAAATGTATATTATAGCTAGGAGGAGTAATGATCCTGAAACAGTGAAACATTATAAAAACTATAGCACTGTATTAAGAAAAGTTATTAAAAAGTCCAGAAGTATGTGCATTATGTCTCAGATTAGCACATATGATAATAAAATTAAAACAATTTGTAATGTTGTTAAAAGGGAAACAGGGCAACTGAGAGCATAGGAGGTCTGTATTTCTATCAAACACAATGAAAAGTTTGTTAACAAGAAGTCAGAAGTAGAAAAAAGTTTTAATAATCATTTTTTAAGTGTTGTAGAGAAAATAGGATCCAGTTATTCATTAGAAAATGCAATGCTGTATATGGACGAGGCAGTACCTATGCAATTTGATAAAATTGAAATTCGACCCACCTCTCCTACTGAAATTAGGAAAATAATAAATTCACTCAAAAGTATGCGGCAGTCATCGACCACCGTAATAGAACAGAGTGGTATCGCAGCACACTGACATGCTCTTAGGACGCGGGTCTTGACGCGCACCTTTGTACAGCGTGTATTTACGCTTCGACCGCTGATGCTCGCGAGGCTTGTTTATGTGTGCATGTGTGTAATTGTGCAGTTAGAATAAATACGAGTTTCATACAAATGGTGTTCAGGTTATTACGGCAGCTAAGCAACCTGATTCCTATAGTGGTGACCCCGGACTTTTTCGATATGACCGCAGTACGCGCGTTTCTCATCTTTCCTTCTGCCACCATTACGCACCGATGAACCACCACATGATTTGTGACCCGGAGTTTGCCATGAGTTTGCCTACAATTTCATTCATGGACGAATTGCTGGTAATTCAGCCATCGATGGATCCAACTACAGTGTTAAACCCGAGTGCACAACATAACCCCACTAGTACAGTCCACGCACCGTGGCCCACACATGTTGCAGTGCATCCAAACGCGTGGCAGTTTCTGGACTTCATACCACAGGTGAAACAAGAACTTCCCTCACCACAGTGCTCAGCAACATCCCATATGAATATGTTACATACCAGCCTGACACACGACCAGTAATTTCGCCCGAAGTGCATACCGCTACGTTCCCAACAACAGCATGCGACCGTGTCTGCATCAGCCGCGACGCCCGCGCCTATTGCGTTTGCTCCTGCGCCGTGTGTGTCGTTTGGTCAGAGGTCTAATTGCACTACAGTACAGACACTCAACCCTATAACAGTTTCCAGGCCTCCACTGCCCCCACATCACCAACTTCCAACAACGCCACAGCAGCCACCTGTAGGGCGATTTCTGAAGCTGCCACAACTACAGAAGGACAACGCTATATCATGGTCTGTGTTAGTGGACAATATTCTGGACATTCACGGAGTGTGGGGAGATGATGCACATTTCATTTGTTTAATTACCCACCTCCACGACGAACTGGACCTGGTCAGTGACCTATTGCTCTCGCCACCAAGCCAGCACAAATATGCCATCGCAAGAGCTCGCATCATTGAGCCCTTATCACGTCTTTCAGCAGAAGCCATCCACTACATAATTCACAACATACAATAGGGGACCGTATGCCTTCACAACTTTGGCACCATTTAAGGGCCCGGGTGTGCAAGGAGCAACTCCCTGACCTCGCACTCTGGGCATTGTGGCTTATGAAATTACAGCCAGACCTCCAGCTACACCTGTTGGCTTACCAAAACACCACTCTGGAGGAAAAACTACAACTGCCAGACCAGGCATATTCCATCACCATACATTGCCAGGTCACGTCCTCCTGTTTTTCCGACACTCCGAATGTTGGCGACACTGCCGTCACGTCTACTACATTTCACCGGCCGGCCAGCAGAGGCCAGGTGCGGAGCTTGCAGCAACAGCCAATGGAGGCCCCTGGTAGCCAGACGGCCGTACTTGTTACAGTTCCTCAACCGGTTGCCCCGCCCACCTCCACGCAGGTGCAACAGAACATGCCACGTGATGTTGCCGGCTCAGGCACAACACCCAGCATACCCACTATGCTGGTATCATACCACGTTCGGCGACGCTGCACGTTCTTGTAGCGTACCCTGCATCTACCCAAACAGGAAGCGTGAGTCAGAATAGGGGCCATAGCTCATGCCGGCAGTTTAGTGCACCAAAAACATTATCAACTGACCACCCCCGCTGCCCACCATGCCGGCAGACTGTACATCCACGACAAGACGAGCACACTCTATTTCCTCATGGACACGGGCGCTGATGCTAGCGTCATTCCTAAGTTGAGCGCCCCATCTTCGACATTGACGCCCACTGTGCCACTGTGAGCAGCCAACAATTCCACAATTCATGTCCACGGTTCAGCCCAACTCCAACTAAATCTCTCGCCTGATTTATGCTGCACCTGGACATTATGCGTTGCAGATGTCGACTGCCCCGTTATCAGTATGGATTTCCTGCATAACTTCGGGCTCTCGCCAAACCTCGAGGCAGCAGCCCTCCTACATCACACTTCTGGCAACAGGATACCAGGGATTTTCGCCACCTTCCCCCCGCCCCTGGCACACACTGTGATACCTTGCCCACCGTGACAGCCAAACGCGCCCCTTCTCACCACAGAGCTCTCCGCGCCTGGACGTGCCTGACAACCCAGCGCTTCAAGATCACCGACCTTCACGCTTAAAATGCGTGCCTGCAACAGCTGATCACCGCCATGTCAGCCGAACTGTCACGCGCATGGGAGGCACCAGGGGACACTTCCGCACCACGGGGATACACCCACGAGAACTCCACCGAGGTGCAGATACCTCCACAATGATACATTTTCCCGCAGGTCAGTGACATTCCTGCCTCTAATGTAGTGCGTGTTACTCCACCTAGTTCCAGTGTGGTTCCCCATGGTGTCCTGCAGGTGATAGATGATTACTAACGGTACCTGTCTCCGTTTGAACACCACGGAAGGCCCCCCAGTACGCAACAAGGCTCGACGCCTTAATGCCACCAAATTACAGCATGCAAAAACTGCTGTACAGGAGCTGTTAGATTCAGGTACTGTCCGTCCATCCAACAGCAATTGGTCTTCGTCTATCCATCTAGTGCCCAAGAAAGATGGTTCATTTCATTTGTGTGGCGACTACCGACAGTTGAACGCCAGAACGATTTTAGACAACTACCCTATACCAAACATACAAGATTTCGCCCAACAACTCCATGGTGCATGCATTTTCAGTGTACTTGATTGCCGAAAAGCATACTATCAGATCCCCATGTATCAGCAATTATCACCCCTTTCGAACTGTACGAATACTGTTACATGCCGTACGGCCTCAAAAACGCCGCACAGACTTGGCAACAGTTTATCGACTACATCCTTTTCTCACTCCCATACTGTTACGCATATTTGGAACACATCCTCATTTCATCAACTACCCTCGAGGAACACGAACAGCACCTATCAACAGTTCTTAGTATTCTCGCCAAGAATGGAGTCCAAATCAACGATGATAAATCTCAGTTGCGGTCCGCTAGTGAGACATTTTTGGGCTATACTGTTTCTACGGAAGGGACCTGCCCCACGTCAGACAGAGTCGCCTTTATACGCAACCTCCCCCTGCCTGAGACTTATCGTGACCTACGTCGTTTTTTAGGGATGATAAATTTTTTCTGGCGGCACATCCCACACGCCGCATCCCTACAGGCTCCATTGACCGACGCACTCATGGGAAAGAATACTTCAGGGCTCCACAAGGTCCTGTGGGGTGACGACATGTGACGCATGTTTGACGCACTTGAAACAGCACTATCGAATGCTGTCACGCTCGTGCACCGTGTATCTGATGCCCCAATATCAATCACAGCTGACGCAAGTGATGCTGCTATCGACGCTGTGCTCCTGCAGCAGCTGGCAGGCTCCACACAACCACTACGTTTCTTTTTGCGGAAGTTGTCAGCCTCCCAGCATAAGTGGTCCACTTTCGACCAAGAACTCTTTGCTATTTACGAGGCAGTTTGGCATTTCCGAGAGGACATTGAGGGTAGGTCAGTGACAATATATACAGACCACAAACTGTTGGTGGATGCTGCGCATAATCCCACAACCGACCTTCTCCCCTGCTGTTTCCGACACATGGACCTAATATGTCAATTCACAACAGACGTCCGTTATATCAAGGGTGCAGACAATGTCATTGCTGACTGCATGTCATGGGTCGCTACAATCTCGTTTTCTTGGGACTTCGTCGACCTAGCTGCCCAGCAACAAGCGGATGATGACATTCAACAGTTACTGAATAGCGAGTCCGCCTCACTCTCAATTGAGCCCTGCCGAATTCCAGGTTCAGCCTTACCAGTACTCTGTGACATCTCCACAGGTACTGCCTGCCCCCTAGTACTGGCCACCTTGTGCCGTACTTTATTTGCCGCTATCCACGACCTAGCACATCCCAGTATTTGGGCTACCACATGCCTCATAACAGAGCGATTCGTATGGACTGGGGTTAGAGGAGACTGCAAAAACTGGACACGAGCATGCATACCTTGTCAACATGGTAAGGTCAGCAGTCACACATACCCACTGTTGGGATCGTTTGAGTTACCGAAAGGCAGGTTCTGTCACGTCCATCTTGACCTGGTCGGGCCACTCCCTCCTTCCAAGGGTTTCCGATACATTTCATCTATCATCGACCATGTTAGTAGGTGGGTGGAAGTGATTCCAATAACAGACATTACTGTCGACTCTGTCGCACAGGCCTTCATCGCCTCCTGGATCACGCGGTTCGGTTGCCCATCTTCGGTCACGATGGACCAAGGACAACAATTTGAAGCTGTGCTCTTTGGCGAATTATGTGATCTATGCGGTGCAAACAAATTACATACAACCACCTACCACCTGCAAAGCAATGGGTTGGTTGAGTGCTGGCACCGCACATTGAAAGCAGCGCTGACGTGCCACAACAGATCTTCGTCCAAAGCCCTCCCCTGGATACTACTAGGTGTCCGTTTGGCTTACAAAGATGATTTGCAAGCCTCCCTAGTGGAATTGTTGTATGTGGAACCCCTCATCCTCCCAGCTCAACGACGGTTCAATCCCGCGTCCGGCCATCCTGATTTAGGTTTTCCGTGATTTCCCTAAATCACTCCAGGCAAATGCCGGGATGGTTCCTCTGAAAGGGCACGGCCGACGTCCTTCCCCATCCTTCCCTAATCCGATGAGACCGATGACCACGCTGTCTGGTCTCCTTCCCCAAACAACCAACCAACCAACCAACCTCCCAGCTCAATTCGTCGAGGATTCCGATCCTCCCCCACAGTCATAATTTCCGACGCTTATAGAACGCGTCCGACACTTCGCCGGAATGTACGCCCCCTGCCCCCACAAGCACACACGGTCCCTCATGTCTTTGTGCACAAAGACCTACACTTTTGCAATTACATGATGCTGCGTGATGATACGGTACAGCCCACACTACACCCGCCCTGCTCGGTCCCACACAAAGTGATAAGCTGCTCACCGCAGACCCTTGACATGCTGTGCAATGGTAGAATACAAACAGTGTCCGTCTCGCGCCTCAAACCAGCTTGGCACCTCAATGACGAGGCAACTTCAGAATACAACTCCCATCCCGACCACACTCTTGTGCCACCTTCCATCTCTAATACCTCAAACGTGCCGAACCCCCCCCCCCCCCCCCCCCCCCACCGGTACCCATGATGCGTGTGACGATGTGTGTGATGATACGTGTGACACCAGTGGTTCGTGTTCTCTTCCCAGCTCAGAGGCTGCAGGAAACGTCGCGTGTGAAGGTTTCACCCCTCCCTCCCCTCACCTTAGTGTTTCCGTCAACTGGCCGATGCAGACCGGCAACGCCAGCGTCGCCGTTTTCCACATCGACGTGTCACCTTTTCCAGTCGAGGACCTGTCTCTCCAACTGTGAGATGGGACACTGTTCGCCCTGCACGTTCCCCCTTGCACATTGAGACGATTCAGCCACCCTGGTTACACTCCTACACACGTTTGCGGTACTGACAGACACGGAGGAGGTGGCAATCACCGCTTCAATCGACGAGGATGGCCACCACTGCATTTGCGTGCCACTCACGGCACACCACACCCCTGCATTGCCAGGCCGCTTGATCCCAGTTTCCCATTTCGGCCGCCCGCTACGTCCACCAGCATGGCACTGTGACTTCATCACAACGGACTGATCACCATGCAAACCTACATCACCTCCTCGCACCGTGCTCCGCACTGCAAGGGGGGGGGGGGGGGGGGGGGCCTCTGTGCACTGACACACTCTTAGGACGCGGGTCTGACTGCGCGCCTCTGTGCAATGTGTGTTTACATTTCGACCGGTGATGCTCGCAAGGCTTGTTTATGTGTGTATATGTATAATTGTGCAGTTGGAATAAATATGAGTTTCATACAAGTGGTGTTCAGGTTATTACGGAAGCTAAGCGACCTGATTCCCATAAGTAAAAGCTCACATGGAATTGATGGCATCTCCAACAGAGTACTAAAATCTTGTTCCCAACAAATAAGTAGAATTCTTGGCTACATATGTAGTAGCTCACTGAAACAGGGCATTTTTCCAGACAGACTGAAATACACTATTGTTAATCCATTGCATAAAAAAGAGGATAAATCTGATGCTAACAACTACCACCCAATCTCAATTCTGACAGCTTTATCCAAAATTCTTGAAAAAGTTGTGTATTCAAGAGTAGCATCACATGTTTGTAAAAATCAAGTACTAACGAAATGTCACTTTGATTTTCAGAAAGGCTTTTCAACAGAAAATGCTATAAATGCTTTCACTGTTCAAATATTAAATGCATTGAATAACTGAACATCACCCATTGGGATATTCTGTGATCTCTCAAAGACTTTTGATTGTGTGAAACATGGAATTCTTCTAGATAAGCTTAAGTATTGTGGTATTGGTGGGACAGTGCACAAATGGTTTAATTCATACTTAACTGGAAGAATGCTGAAGCTTGAAATTAACAGTATAGATAGTGTGCAAAAACCGGCAGAGTCCTCTAACTGGGTAGGTATCTAGAATGGTGTCCCAAAGAGTTCAGTCTTGGGTCCCTTATTGTTCTTAATATATATTATGGACTTGCCACTCTATATTCATGAAGATGCAAAGCTAGTTCTTTTGCTGATGATACAAGTATGGTAATGATACCCAACAAGCAAGAATCAGCTGGGGAAATCGCAAATAATGTCTTTCAGAAAATTATTAAGTGGTTCTCTGCAAATGGACTCTTACTAAATTCTGAGAAAACACAGTTTATATAATTCTGTACAGTAAATAGCATAACACCATTGATAAATATAGACTATGAACAGAAGTCTATTGCTAAGGCAGAATACTCAAAATATCTGGGTGTGTGCATTGATGAGAAATTGAATTGGAAGAAACACATCGATGTTCTGCTGAAACGGTTAGGTTCAGCTACTTATGCTATTAGGGTTACTGCAAATTTTGGTGATGAACATATCAGTAAATTAGCCTAATATGCCTATTTTCATTCACTGGTTTCATATGGCATCATACTTTGGGGCAATTTATTATTAAGAGGGAAAGTATTCATTCTTCAAAAGCGTGTAATCAGAATAATAGCTGGAGCCCACCTAAGATCACCTTGCAGATATTTATTTTAGCAACTCAGGATATTCTCAGTACCTTCACAATACATATATTCACTTATGAAATATGTCATTAATAACTCATCCCAATTCAAAAATAACAGTGAAGTGCATAGCTACAACACTAGAAGAAAGGACGATCTTCACTACTCTGGATTAATCTCACTTTGGAACAGAAAGTGGTGAATTATGTGGCCACAAAAATCTTCAGTCATTTACCAAATAGTATTTAAAGTCTGACAGATAGCCAACCAACATTTAAAAGCTAATTATGAGGGTAATCCCAAAAGTAAGATCTCCTATTTTTTTATAAGTACATAAACCTGTTTATTTCTACAATGGTTTACATCAGTTTACAGTTTGAACATTTAGCTATTTTTTGACATAATCACCATTTATGTTGATGCATTTTTGTAGACACTGTGGCAGTTTTTGTATGCCCATGTCATTCCATCTTGCCACCATGCTGTTCAGAAAGTTACGAACCTCTTCTTTCACCTTGTCGTCAGAGCTGAATCATTTTCTGGCTAAATGTTCTTTTAACCTAGGGAACTGGGCACCAAGTCAGGACTACAGGGTGGGTAGGTGATTATGTTCCACTGAAACTGTTGGAGGAGAGCAACAGTTTGCCGAGTGATGTGTGGGTGAGCATTGTCATGGAGAATGTGTATGCCCTTGCTCAACATTCCTCTTCTCTGGTTCTGAATTGCCCATTTGAGTTTTTTTCAGAGTCTCACAGTACTTGTCAGCATGAATTGTGGTCCCAGTGATACAGCTCTGATGCTGAGGTGAAAGCAGAGGTTCATAACTTCTGAACAGCATGGCAGCGAGCTGGTATGACATGGGCATAAAAAAACTGCCACAGTGTCTACAAAAATGCATCGACAGAAATGTTGATTGTGTCGAAAATCGATAAATGTTCAAGCTGTAAACTGATGTAAACCATTGTAGAAATAAACAGGTCTATGCACTTATAAAAACAAGAGGATACCTTACTTTTGGGATTACCCTCATAAAAAATTTCTGAATGACTACTCCTTCTACTCAATAGATGAATTCTTAGATATGAAGTAGTAACTGTAAGAAAAAAAATTATTTTGTGTAAAGGAAACTAATGTTAAAGTGACATGTTCCACATCATTACAAAATGTCATATTCATGATCTATGGAACAAGGATTAATGTATGTATGTATGTATGTATATATGTGTGTGGGAAGCTAGGAAACAGCCCTTCCCCTCACTCCCTGTCTAAAACAATTTATCTTCTGAATAGATTGATTGTCAGCCTTGTTGTCTGTCAGTTATTCACCAGTTATGGTCTCATGTTTTATTTATAGCTCCAAGGTTCAAGTGAAATATGACTGCAGACATCACATCCATATTAAAAGAAAGAAACAAGATGAGAAAACCGTACCACTGAATGAAATGCATTCTTTTCAGCTGCAGACAGAATATATATGCCGATGAAATACATTCAGTATAAATTGTCAAAGGATGAATAAAAACTCAATTCAGTTAATTTTAGTGACTTGTCGCTATGGATTAACATTTCATTTCTCATCTTCTCTGTGGTAAGCATCATAAAATTTTACTCCGTCATGACAAATTTATTTGAAATGCTTCTTGAATTAAACATTTAATAATCACTCTGCAAGTTAAATTTTAAAAGTTCAAATGATTTATCATAGACTTTCATTGTCTTATACATTTTTAAAACAATGGTTATATAATATTAATATAGTGCCCAAAGGATAGTTAAATTTCTGAGTACTTACCTAGAAATCATTTCTTCTGTGGGCCATTCACCTGTACCAAAGTGTTCTGTTGATAGACCAATAATGAGACCACAAAAGAATCCTTCTATTATACAAAACATGAGACCAAAAATTTCGTTTAATATACCCATTTTCACCAGTTGTATGTCTCTTGTCATTGCTCCAACAGCACAGGATAACACAGGTCCCTGGAATGAAATGTGAGTCAGGTAGCTACAAAAAAGTAGTGTTTTTTTTTAATGAAATAAATTACTGAAAAACAAATCACACAGAAACAAGGAACACATTACAAAAATGCCAGTTTTTAAAAGTTGCATTTTAGATTAAAAGAAAGAACAGCTTTGGAAGAAATGGGCCTACTGACAAATTAAATAAGAAAGTCAACTAGAGCCACTAGATTGGGAAGACAGATCAAGCTTGACTCATGGTCTTTTGTAATTTTCCTACATAATCCCTGAACATTTATCCACTCAGTCTTTTCCTATCTCTTTCCAAATGAGAATACCTCTGGATCTGAAAGTTAGAGTTCTGTTACATCTAGGCCAGTCTTTTGTTGCTGCTAGCTGCAATTGGAAGTCTTGCTTATATCATCTGATACAAATTAATTTGTAAAGTGTAAGTGTCTGAGAGCATTAGTAACACTTTATGAGAGGATTTGAAAATCAGTTTGCAGTATTTCTGTGTGCTGTGCACACTCCTGTAAGTTTTTTATGGTCTGTGAAGGTTGTAAAGGCCACTTCTTCCACATTTCTACATAATTTATACTCCTTTTTACCAACCTACTACAATAACTAAATCTCATCCCATCTGGTAGGGAGGACCTGATCTGGGGTTCTGGGTGAATTATCGGAACTGAACTCCTTTCCCTAACCCTCTCTGTTCCTTTTCCTTCACACCTCTTCTTTCTCCTTCGACTATTTTGCCAAAAGAACAAGCCACTGGTTCCCAAAGTTTGTAAAAGTTAAACCTTTTTTTATGTGTGTTCTATTGCCACCACTCGGTGAGTAGATTTTTTTATCTATCCATTCACATTATAAAATAGTTCTTGGTATCATGAATTATGATTTCTTTTTCATTTTTGATTTATTGGTATCATAACATACATAAGCTAAATAATTTGACTCAAAAACAAAAGGCACATTTTAAACTTTACTAAAAAATAGAACAATTGATGATAATAACAGTACCCTAATATTAATACAAGTTTTTTAGCATCAGTGTATACACACAACAAAAGAATAATATAATATCAAGTCACCCATTGCTCAAATTATCATTTCATCTTCAATGAGTTCTTCTGCTGAATAGCAAAATTCCTCTCACAGACTACTGGAACCTTATTTTTCAAATATCTGATGTTATACAACATATGTTTTACTTATTTACTTATCACATATTTTCACTTTACTGTACTGTGGAGCTGCAAAAATCATTTCAGATGTCGTCTGTGGGCAGCATAAAATTCTCTTTGTTCCTCCTCAAGCAATTTGTGTAAGAAACTTATAATTTAGTAAATTTACAGGAAGGGAAGAGTTGTAATTTTTAGTTTCTGAAATAATGGATGACAAGACTTTTTCTATGAAGTACACGTGTCTGACCTTACCCCCCCCCCCCCCCCTCCCCTGGATCTGAGGTATGCGATATGAACTCGTCCAGAAAATTACCACAGCTAACCACAGATTCAAAATAACTATGAGATGCTATTTTTTGTGTACCCACATCATGAATTTGCTAGTTCTTGAATTGCAAAAGCAAAATTGCTTAATTTATTTGATAACACTACAAAAAGTATAGAGTACTACTCACCATATAGAGAGATGTTGAGTCACAGACAGGCACAACAAAAAGTTTGCTGTGCATTTAAGCTTTCTGTCAAAAGGCCTTCTGAAGGGGAAAATACACACACATTCACATAAGCACAGAATTCACACACAGCATCTCTAGCCTCTTTGGACAGACTACAGTGTCACTACATCTGATCAGAGCAGCACTCTGATGTGAGTGGTGAGGATAAGGAGGTGATAATGAGTGAGAATGGAGGGTTTAGCAGGATGAGGGTGGGAGCCTGCAGGGATGTGATGCACACGAGTTAGGGTTGCTGGGTCCAGTCAGGAGGTCTTGGGGGAGTGGGAGGGGGGGGGGGGGGGCAGGTGAAGGTGAGTGAAAAAGGAGGGAAACAGAGAAGGTGAAAAGGACTAATGATTGCATTGGCAGAATAAAAGTCTGTGTTCTGCAGCGGTAGGAACAATGAAGGTGAAAGGTAGGTGGAGGAGAGCGACTAGCAATGGTTAAGTTCTGGGAGATTTATGGGAATGTAGGATATGTTGAAGAGACAGTTCCAAACTGCACAATTCAGAACAGCTGGTAAGATCGATCCAGATGACACAAGCCATGAAGCAGTTACTGAAATAAGCACTTTGTGTTGGGAAGCATGATCAGCAGCTGGGTGGTCCTGCTGCCTCTTGGGCAAAGTATTAGCAATAATGCCCATATAGAAAGCAGCACAGTTGTTGCAGTTTAGTTTGTACATCACATGACTGCTTTCACAGGTTTCCCTGCCTTTGATGGAATAGGGCTGTAGTAGGTAGTGGTGGGAGGGTGTATGGGATCAGATGTTGCATCTATGTCTACAGCAGGGATATGAGCCATGAGGCAAGGGATTGTTGAGGTTCTGGAGGAATGTGGATAGGGTGGCCCAGAAGGAGTATGTTTGGAGTCGGTGAGTTAGTTGGGCTTGAGAAAGGTAGTGTTCAACAGTGACAAGGCCATGGGCATTGTGAATGTCAGTATAGAGGGAGGTGACATCAACATTGATGAGTAGAGCTGAGTAGAGCACAGTGTGGTAAAGGAACAGGAACTGTGGAGAGTCACTGGAGGAAATGGTCATTGTCTTTTATATACAACAGTAGGTTATGGGTAATAGACTGAAGATGTAGGTCTATGAGAGCACAGAGTCTTTCAGTGGGGGAAAAGTAATTGCCTCCAATGGTGTGTCCTGGGAACCTGGGTTTATAGACATTAGGAAGCATGTGGAAGGTAGGAGTTTGGGCTGCAGTAGGGGTGAGGAGAGAGAAAGACTCAGGTGAATGGTTCTTTCATGGAGCTAATGATTTGAAGATAGCCTGAACATCCTGTTGGATTTTGGGAATGGGGTCACTATGGCAGGTTTTGTTACTGTACAAATCTGACAGCTGGTGGAGTCCCTCTGCCAGGTAATCCCTGCAGCTCCAAACCATATTGGCAGAGCCATTACCAGAAAGTAGGAATATAAGGTTGGCATCAGTTTTTAGATGCCCGATTGTGATTCTTTCTCCAGATATAACTTTGTTTTTATCTCATTTGTTGTTAGTTTTCTCCTTTCCCTACAGACCCTACTCTCTCAGCTTCCACTTATTTCCCCCATACTTCGTCCATTCCATCCTTTTTGTGAGGTTTACATGCTTTTTTTACATATTTTATAAGTTTATCCCTTGTATTTTTAAGTCTTTCATTTTTACACATTTTTTTTGTCCTTTGCTAAGGATCCTTGTTTCTTCCATCTGCACCAATACAGAAAAGTTTGCATATCCCTATCCAGAACCCAGTCACACCCACAATTCCTGCATAGTTGCCTAGCTCATTGAATCTCACCCCCCCCCCCCCCCCTCGAAAACCATGTAAATCAGGTTCCATGCCGCCTTGCAATACCTCACGTGCTCTCATAAAATTATCCTGTCCTACAATCTCAAAGTCCTGCAACCCATCTCTCACAATGAAACTCTTGGCCCCCAGGAACTACAGCAGCTTGCACAATGTCATCTCAGAAAACTCTCCATCTCGTGTTCCTGCCATAGAATACCATTACTCATCACTTCTACAAGAGTCTCCAAACCTGCCCCACATCCCCTCACAGACAACAAACATTGCCTCACAGACCTACTACATTCACAACACCCTCAGAAGCTCCCTCCCACCACCAAACAGAATCGAGAATCCAACCAGAGCCAAAAGCCTTAGTCCCACGGAAGTGTCATTCCTTTTCAAAGGCATTACCTTTTGGTCTACTCTCAAATTCAATCACACTGGAATTGTTAAAGAACTTCTCTCCATATCCTGGTTCCTACAGTGAAAACACTGTTTCAGTATCAACCCTACCAATCAAACTCAAACAGAAACCAATACTGAATCCCATCTGACTCAGTTCAATACTACATCCAACTCTAATCCATAGCTACTGCTCCAAAGTCACCCCCTGTTAGCATTCCAGAATTTCTTAATCTCAAATGTTACCTCACCACCATTCCCCAGATCCATCAACACAGAATACAGCCTCACATCTGCAGAAATAAATGCATTCTATCACCATCTGAAAACTGATCCTGACCTTACAATTCTAACTATCGAGAAACGCTTTGGTTTTGAACCATACGTACTGGGATGGAGGGACTGTGCCAGCTGTCAGATTTATCCACTTACAAACCCTGCCACAGTGAGAAAATTATGGAGCTCCAACAGAATTTCCAGTCCCTCCTCAAATACTTAGGCCCATCCCAGTATCTCTATTTTAAGTCTCTTAAGTCTCTCTCTCCTCACCCCTACCCCTCCCCACACACCTACTTTCTACATGTTTCCTAAAGTCCATAAGCCCAACCACCCAGGATGTCCTGTTGTGGCTGATTACTGTGCCTTCACACAGAGAATCTCTGCTCTCATGTATCTACACCTTCAGCCTATTATCCGTAACTTCATTCTGCATAAAAGATACCAACCATCTCCTCTAGCAACTCTCCATAGTTCCTGTTCCTACAGCATATGATACCCTGCTCATCACGGTTAATGCCACCTCTCTTTGTATTAACATTCCCAGTGCCCATGACTTTCCTGCTGTTAAACACTACTTTTCCAAAGCCCAACTGATTCCAATCATACAACTTCATTCCTGATCACCATGAACAAGTATATTCTCACCCACAATCACTTCTCCTTTGAAGGCATCACCCACAAACACATATGTATGTAGTACAACAATGGGTACCTGCACCTAACCACCCAGAATCCTCACCTGATTTCAACTCATTGATGAAATGTTTGTGGACTGAGGATGAGGACATCATATCAACATTACTACAGAATCTCAATTCCTTCTCCCTCATTTGCATCATCTTGTCCTCAACCTGACAAGCCAACGTCCTTGATGTTAACCTTCACTTCTGGAATGGCTTACATCAGTACGTCCAACCATATCAAACCTATCAACCACGAACAATACCTCCACTTCAAAGCTGCCACCCATTCCATACCAAGAAGTTCCTTCCCCAAAACCTAGCCACCTATGGTCCCTGCATCTGCAGTGATGAGCAATCCCTCTCCTAACATACCACACGTCTCACTGAGGTCTTCAGATACAAAAATTACCCTCCCAACCTTGTACAGAAACAGATCTCACATGCCTTGTTTTTCCAGCCACCTACCAGCTCTCACAAGCCCACCATCTGCCTCTCCCCCAAATCATATACTCCAGTCTAGTCACAAGCATCTCCTATCCCATCAAAGGTAGGGCTACCTGTAAAACAGTCATGTGATATACAAACTAAGCTGCAACCACTGTGCTGCTTTCTACATGGGCATGATGACTAGCAAGCTGTATGTCCGCCAAGTTTCACAACACAATGCGCTTCACTTTAATGACTGCTTCACAGCCTGTGCCATCTGGATCCTTCCAACCAACACCCGTCTTTCTGAATTGTACAGGACTCACTGCAATTCACCCTATATTCTCTTAACCCCCAGGCCTCATCCTTCATTAGTCTGCATCCTCCACCTACCTACCACCTTGCCACTCCTTCTGCAGCACAACGCAGCCTTCTATTCCATTATTGCAGCTGTAGTCCTTTTCTGCTTCTCCACTTCTCTCCTTTCCCACTCATCCCTCCCCCCCCCCCCCCCCCGCCACCCTCCTCCAACCCACCTCCTACTCCCTCCAAAAAAGTCTCCTGACTGCACCTAGCAGCTCTACCCTACACCCACCATGCCCCCGTAGGCTTCAGCAAGCAACACTACATCTTCCCTCACCCCTTCCATGAAAATGATCCTTCTTTGCCTCATGCCTCCTCATTACCCTCCTACTCACAATGGATAGTTTCTCCCATCAAGTGCAGTTATGACATAGTCTGCCCACAACGGTCAGAGATGGTGATCTTCTATGTGTGAGTTGTGCTTGTGTGAATGTGTGTGTGTGTGTTCTCTACTTCAGAAAAAGGATTTTAGTCCATAAGCTTAAATGTACAGCAGTCTTTCCACTATAATTGTTTGCAACTCAGCATCTCCTCTGTATTGTTAGTTCTAATCTATCCTTTTCATAATATTGTTATTATTCCATCCTGGACATTCTATTGTAAAAATAAATGTTTAAAAAATCATAAAAATGTTAGTGTTTCATATTCATGAATACTCTCAACTCCACTTAAATAGTCAACAATCTCCTAATATGAAATAAAGTAATCCGTCATTCAGTTATCCATTTCTTTATAGAACATCAACTTCTTGAAAATGTGTGAAACACATTTTTTCATGAGATAGAAGCACTCAGCATTTTCTAGATGCACCATGAACATTCATCTCAATGTGTCACTTTGGAAGATTCCTTCACATCCTTTGATTGGAGTTCCTTGATTTTTTGCTGGATGATTCATCTTGTTGCAATCCATATGGTAAAGTAGCAGTTAGCAATGTTCTTATAAATGGATTACTTTGATAATTCCATCATGTCCTTTGACTTGATTTCCTTGATTTTTTTGTTGAAAGAATCGTATGGTTGCAATCCATATGGTACAATAGTATGTAGCAATGTTCTTGTAAATAGATCACTTTGACAAAACTGGAAACAAAATGTTGTCAATGCCATATTCACAAGTGGTTCACTGCCTGTTCTCTCTGCAGTTTCGCTTGTAAAATATTCCCACTGACCATTTTCTAAATGCATTGCTAAATGAACAACTGCCTGCTCTTGATAATGTATTGGGGAACCCAATATTTACCAAGATACTACATCACAATTTATATACCTGCCCATTTTATACCATAGTATTTCATATTTGGAGTGTCGTACTCAATGTTGTACTCTGTTATCTCTAGTTATTGTGGATACAGCCATATTACTGCCTTTATTAACATATTTGCACAAATATTTAATTGATTTCACTGACACCCAAACTTCCAGATGTCAGACACTTAGATTGGTACAAAACATTGTGTGTCAATAGTGTATCAATGAAAATACCAATTTAGTTAATGCTATGTGCTGTCATCCAGTAGAACTTGTGTAAATGGTAATTAAAAGTAACACCCAAACTACAGAGCAATGGAAAATCGTATTTGTGAACACTTGTTTTGAAGATCTTACTTGGCTGAGTTGTTACCATGAGAGTTTGTTAAACCAAATGTCCTACATTCATATCCATATCCACTGTTGTCAATCTTTTGCTATCTGTTTATGCATGAAACTGTTATTTGGGAGAAGATTTTCCTGGCATGTAAAAGGACTTTTCAGAGTTTGAAGCAATGTTCTTTTGGCAGCCTGCTTTTGCTTCATTAGTTGAAATTAGTAAACCTATAGAGTACATCTGTATAGATAGGTGTGGTGTTCTGTCACACGTTTTTGCTATTATGACATTTGATAAGACAAACTCACGCTCTACCAAGTGAACCACATGAGATCTACAATACAAATACTCACAGATATGCTTTTCTTGTGCTCCATAGTTCTGGTGTTATTTTTAGTTACTATTAATGCATATTCTACTCAATGACAGCACATAGCATGAACTAAATTGGTGTTTTGGTTGATACTCTATCAACATACAATGTTTGGTACTGATCTGCGTGTCTGACATCTGGATGTTTGGGTGTGAGCTGCAGTACTGCACATTTATGTCTACTTAAAATATTTTTGACAGAAGCAGATTTTATGGAAACATCCACTGCTTATCTACTGATACTTCTAACTCTAGCTTACTTTGAATTTGTATTTTGGCAGTGAAACTGCTATTTTCTGAAGACTGTCTTCTGTACTTAGGATATCCATCTTCTCCTGTTTGTGTCTCATTTAAACATTGTCTTGGATATAGCTTTGCACACCTCTATTCACTCAGACTTGATGAATTCATATTTGATTTTCCACATGGACCATGAGTCAAGTATTTTGCTATTACAGTATATTGTATAATTTTGGATCATCTTTTGAATCCATAAATTCAGCTCAAATTACTTGATCAATATGATTTGTACAGATTTTTTCGTGTAACCAATTAAAGAATGTGAATGAGGAAATCCTTATTTCTGCCATTCAATTGTGTACTTCCAGCATCTAATAATTCAAAAAATGTGATACTTTTTTATGACATCGTGAATCTAATTTCATTCTGTCTGTAGCAGGTCTGTGATAGTAGAGGGAAAACAGAGTTAAACATGAGCTGTTCTTGCTTGTCAAGATGGGTTTGAGTCTTCCTGTGGTCTATGTAAGGTATATAGACAGTTTGGGAGACAGACGAGATAGGTGGAGAAGTGGCAGACAGACCAGCAGTGGATATATAGATCATCATCATCATCATCATCATCATCATTTAAGACTGATTATGCCTTTCAGTGTTCAGTCTGGAGCATAGCCCCCTTATAAAATTCCTCCATGATCCCCTATTCAGTGCTAACATTGGTGCCTCTTCTGATGTTAAACCTATTACTTCAAAAATCATTCTTAACCAAATCCAGGTACCTTCTCCTTGGTCTGCCCTGACTCCTCCTACCCTCTACTGCTGAACCCATGAGTCTCTTGGGTAACCTTGCTTCTCCCATGCGTGTAACATGACCCCACCATCTAAGCCTGTTCGCCCTGACTGCTACATCTATAGAGTTCATTCCCAGTTTTTCTTTGATTTCCTCATTGTGGATGCCCTCCTGCCATTGTTCCCGTCTACTAGTACCTGCAATCATCCTAGCTACTTTCATATCCGTAACCTCAACCTTGTTGATAAGGTAACCTGAATCCACCCAGCTTTCGCTCCCATACAACCAAGTTGGTCGGAAGATTGAACGGCGCACAGATAACTTAGTCTTGGTACTGACTTCCTTCTTGCAGAAGAGAGTAGATCATAGCTGAGTGCTCACTGCATTAGCTTTACTACACCTCGCTTCCAGTTCTTTCACTATGTTGCCATCCTGTAGAATATGCATCCTAAGTACTTGAAACCGTCCACCTGTTCTAACTTTGTTCCTCCTATTTGGCACTCAATCTGTTTATATTTCTTTCCCACTGACATTACTTTCGTTTTGGAGATGCTAATCTTCATACCATAGTCCTTACATTTCTGATCTAGCTCTGAAATATTACTTTGCAAACTTTCAATTGAATCTGCCATCACATCTAAGTCATCCGCATATGCAAGACTGCTTATTTTGTGTTCACATATCGTGATCTCACCCAGCCAGTCTACTGTTTTCAACATATGATCCATAAATAATATGAATAACAGTGGATATATAGATATGGTCCTTTATTTACTCATTCAATTTAACTCCTCCATGAGCATGAACAAGTGTTTAATTACTCCTTCCAGCTAGCACAGTCATCCCAGTGCCTTTCCTTTTTCATGTAATATCTCACAATGTGCAACAGGTATGGCAACAGCCAGTGGCGCAGAGAAGTGAGCTGCTTATTTGATGGAGTTTTGATTCAGGGTGCTGACATAGTAACCATGACGAGATGCCACAAGACCCTCCATACGGATGTGATGCAGAGCAAGACTAGCCAGAAGTATCTTCTATCTTTATGGCAGACAGCAATATACCTGGTGGCACATTGATGAAATTGGCCATGGTCAACCTGTGAACCAGCTACCAGAGAATGGTGGCTGGTGAAGTGTTGGCAATTCAGGCTGAGCAGATAGGCAGTGGTCACCAGTACATGACCCAGTTGTGGCAGAGTTATGGCAGTGCCTCCAATTGACACAGATTGATAGTTATATACTGCTCATCTGGCCAAGTAATGACTAACTGTTTGGCCATGGTTAAATACTGTTTCTCCCTGCTGATTTATGTTGTTTACACCAGTCAGTGTGCCATGTCAAATCATCTGGAGTGTGTTAGTGATCACCCAGGTGTTATAATTGGGTTGCAATACTCCTAAAGGCTGTGTCACATGCTAGGAGCAACTGTGGTCTGTCATCACAGAAGCAATGTGAAGCTGCTGACTACACAGTCTCCTTGTCACAGTACTCTTTTGCTTGTTCCATGTTCCATTTATAAATTTATTCTTTACAATTTCCTGCTTCTGCAAAGAAAATTCGCACTCAAGTTTTGCTGGAACACACATAGGTTTATTTACAGTCATTTACAATTCACATTTCTCCTCTGCAATATTTAGATTTTTTCTCAACTACTGAGTCCATATTTTCTCATTTTTCCTTCAGTTCACTTTTAGTCCTGTTAGCAGCTATGTCTTTTCATCTTGTGGGAGAGCATTGAGAATCAGAAAAGTATTTAACCTACTTACTTTTTGCATGCTAAATTCATTCTTCCACTTTTTCCTATTACTTGTACCACCTTCCTCTAACAACTCAAACAGAAGTCTCATAATCAATATAACATTGAGTCATACCTTGCATCTACACAAACAGTGTGACATACTATCTGGGATTCACATGAACAACAGGCACCACTTGGCCATGCACGTTTCTCTTTTCATTAACTTACATGCATACAATCCTGTTATCTTAGTACTATAACCAACAGACAATGAAATCTACTTATAAGTTTGTGCTCATAAGTTACAAAGGGCATTCAAAATGTTTTGCACAGTCATCTCTAATTCTTTTTATTTTTTGCAGGAGGAAAATGAAATTTTTTGTTAACGTACTTGAAACATTTAGCTATAAGTTGGTGTGTAAAAGTATTTTCTTTTATTTACAGGAGAGCCATAATGGACCATGAAGTAGAGTCGTGACAACGGTCAGTGATGGAGTTCCTCTTCAAGACCGGCGATGACTCTGCCACATCGATTCACAGGAAGTTGCTCCCTGTTTATGGGGAGGACACAGTGAATTGCAGTAGTATCCAGAGGTGGTTGTAGAGGTTTAAAGAAGGTAATTTCTCTCTATTGGACAATCCACGATGTGGTAGACCATTGATGGCATCCAAAATGACAGATGTGTGATGAGACGACAGCTTGCTGAAATAACTCATTTGGTACTGGGTAGTGTGGTTTCACTGGTTCAGTCACTAGCGTACAGAAAAATCTATTGGTTTATTTGTTCAATGGTCTCCTTATTCACATCACTCACTGCCATTGATGGTCTACTGCAACATGGATTGTCCAGTAGAGAGAAATCACCTTCTTTAAACCACTGCAACCACCGCTGGATACTGCTGCACTCCATTGTGTCGTCCCCATAAACAGGGAGCAACATCCTGTGAACTGATGTGGCAGAGTCATTGCCTGTCTTGAAGAGGAGCTCCATCACCAACCGTTGTTGCAACCTGACATCTACTTCACGGTTCATTATGGCTTGCCTGTAAATAAAAGAAAATACCATTATACACCAACTTATAGCTAAATATTCTAAGTATGTTAACAAAAAATTTCATTCTCCTCCTGGAAAAGAAAAAAAAATGACTGTGCAAAACTTTTTGAATGCTCTTTGTACTACCTATTGCTAATGATTAATAAGAAAAATACATGTACTGTAAGCTAAATTCTACCTTAACCTAGATAGTACGGGACTGACCTACAAGCAAACAGAATGGTTCCTGTACTATGGTATTGCTCATAAATAATGGCTCATATGATCTCTGCAGATTGCACACTGTTCTTTTGCTCCATATTCTTATACCATATCAGTTCAGAAAAGTTTATTTACAACAGCAGGGGATCTATGGTAACCTTACGTTGATCCCACTTTCAAGACATTGTAACTTGGGAATCTATAAGAACTTTCTTCCTTTTACTTCATTAATTCCTCTCACTCTGAGAGATTTATTCAGTGGCCCTATTGCAAGGGCTCTCTGATACCACTGACCCAAGTGCCATAACAGCCCCATATGTGCAAACATCCTAACATTTTCTCAGACACAGGCATTATATCAGAACCACCTGTGCTGTACGGTTATCCTACTTGTATAATTTTCCAGCTACAGACAGTATTAACAGGCCTATCTGTACTGTTCATCAATCCTATATTTACCGATTACAGGTGCTGCATTAGCTCTACCTGTATCGTACAATAAGAAATCTCTTTACTTTCACATATCTGATGGATTTTCCCACTATACCCCTTCCTTGGCTTGATCAGCTGTTCCTGGAGGATCTACTGCAATCCTGAACATTGCTTCTCGAGAGACATGGAGCAATTTAATTGATGGTGTCACAGCCAATGATGCATCTTGCACCTGTAGAGGATCTCAGTGTTTTGGCTGTTTTGAGACAATGTCACATGATTTGAAGACAGTAAAACCAGTCAAAACATTACCACTGTGGCTCTTTATTCCAGTTCTAATTAATTGGCATTGAACCATGGCTTAAACTTACCTTAATATACTAAGTGGTACCTGTTAATTATTTCTCCAAATTACATCTCCCAATATTCCTGGTTTAGCTACAACCTTAAATCCTACATTATGCCTATCTTCTACATCTACATCTACATCTACTCACATAGTCCACAGCCACCATATGGTGCATGGCTAAGTATATCCCATACCATTACTAGTCATTTTCTTTCCAGTTCCACTCGCAAACAGAGTGAGGGAAAAACAACTGTCTATATGCCTCCAAATGAGCCTTAATCTCTCTTAATCCTATTTTCATGATTCTTACATGAAAGGTATGTTGGCAGCAGTAGAATCATTCTGCAGTCAGCCTCAAATGGTGGTTCTCTAAATTTTTTCAATAATGTTTCTCGACAAGAACATTGCTTTCCCTCCTGTGATTCCCATTTGAGTTCACAAAGTGTCTTCGTAATAGCTACACATTGTTTGAACCTACTGGTATCAAATCTATCACCCTGCCTCTGAACTGCTTAATGCTTTCCATTAATCTGACCTGTTGCAGATCCCAAACACTCGAACAGTACTCAACAACGAGTCACTCTAGTGTCCTGTATGTGGTCTCCTTTACAGATAAACAACATTCTCCTAATATCCTCCCAATAAACTGAAGCTGACCATTTGCCTTCCCTACTACAGTCCTTACCTGCTCCTTCCATTTCATATTGCTTTGCAACATTACGCCTAAATATTTAATTGACTTCACTGTGTCAAGCAACATAATACTAAGGCGGTTCTTGAACATTATGTGTCTTTTCCCTACTTATCTACATTAAGTTATGTTTTTCTATATTTAGAGTTAGTTGGCTTGATGAAATTATGTCTAAGTCATCTTGTATACTCCCACAGTCACTCAATAATGACACCATCCCATACATGACAGCATCATCAACAAACAGTTGCAGACTGCTGCTTGCCCTGTCTGCAAGCTCATTTATGTATATAGAAAATAACAATAGTCTTACAACACTTCCCTGGGGTATTCTCAATAATACCCTTGTCTACAACAAACACTCGCCATCAACAACATACTGGGTTCTGTTACTTAAGAGCCACTCACATACCTGGTAACCTATTCTATATGCTTGTGCCTTCATTAGCAGTAGATTCCTTGGTTGAGTTATTAATATACATGTTACTGCTGTCATCCTTACTCCTTATGTATTTATACAACTACTTATTTACACAAAAATCCTCATGCCCCTTCTGACTTATCTTTATGAAGTTATCAAAGTTTACATGGTCCCCAAGGTTTTCAATGCCTGAGGCAGGCACACTCTCTGCAGTGGCTGGTGTAATGTCCTATTTAATGCAAATGCATCATACTATGAGGTGAGATTCAATGCATGGGTTGGAGTGCTCAAGTAAGTTGCACTGGGTTCACATTACTGGAGTTAATGTCTTGGCACTTGGTCCCTTAACAAACACTACAGTGGTATCTCACAATGATGTTACAGAAAAAAACAGAGAAAGATCAAACTAAAGGAAACAGGGATTTCCACAAGTGAAAGTAAAAACTTTGTGCTGCTGTTTACATACATTGCTCTCCCTGTGTGGGGAATCACTGTTTGTAGTTTTCTGTTATCAGCATGTTGCACATCTTCTTGGTCATCATCGATCCATCAGTATCCAAACTGATCTCCACTCTGCCCCACATTGGGCAAGGTGATGGCATTGGCCAGAGTCAAGATGTGAACTGACAGCTGGAAAGTAGGGGTGACTTGTCAGGTGGGCTGCTGGATGTCTGGGATGGGCAGGCAGATGGTGGTGGTCATTGTTATGACCCAGTGGTGACAAAGTTATGGCAATGGCTCTGACCGACACAGACTGGGTGAAATACACTTCCCAGCTGGCAGAATGATGACAAGCTGGTTCCTTCGAGGTTTCTTCCTATTTTTTGCTAAATAAGAAGGGGAAAATAGGCCGAATGCATGAAGTGAAGTTTATGTTAGGGAGGGCACTTGACTAGAGTAGCCCATGCAGCTGTGTTAACCATACTGCTATGGTGGTATAATGGCTAACACAAGTGCCTAGTAAGCAGGAGACCTGGGTTAAAGTCCTGGCCATGGTACAAATCTTAATTCATTCCTTCAGCTATCACTTTCCTATTTGTTTCTGTACCTGTATATTGGTTCACTTGTTTCAAATTGAATTGGTAACAATCTTTTCTTCTTACAAAAATTAACATATATTGAAGTTCTTTCCAAACAACAATGTGTTTCTGTGGTACATTGCAATCCTCCTCTTCCTCAGTGAATAATTATATCATGACTTGTGTACTCACTGTCTACAATTACAACAGTAATTTCATTGACTTGAGGTGCACTGAATCAATGTTTGTGTATCTGGTGTTCTGTCAGTGTGAATCACAACTTTGTATTTATCAGATACCATTTGAACCAGTGCTTTTTTTGAATATGTCAACCAACTTATTGTAGTTATGTAAAGTTCTCTGCAGTTATTCAATGAGTTCCTGTCACAATCCACTTATATCTGCACAATGTTGATCAACTTTCAGTGGCTCATTCTCACTGCGATACACTTGCTATGGTCCCACTCTATGATATGCTTGTCCTTTAATCAAAAATACAGAACTGAATTGATGTTCTTCACTGCTCATGGAGGTAGCACCAAATGGAGTCATCAGAATTGCACACATGCTCCATTTTCTCAATGATAATCTGTTTGTGTTTGTTCTACTATTTAGCTGGATCATAACAGGATGTTTTACACGCCAAACTGTAATCTCAAGTGTTCTACTCTTTAGTTAGATCATAACAGAATGTTTCACGTGCCACACTGTAAACTCAGTTTCTTCTACTTTGCACTTCCCATACACTAACATTTTGATCACACACCTGCAGTCATTATCAGTATTCCTTAATACAGTAAACTTCCATTTACAACACCATTCACTACCATTAGCAGTTTGCTCTCACTCAAATTTATTTCACTTTCTGTCACTCTGATTTCCAAAAGTGTATGATACTTGTGTCTTGCCCTCCACTACATATAACCTTCTGTAATGGAGCATATGCCCACCATAGCAGGATATTGAAACATCCAAGTACATTCTTGAATGTTCTGGAACATTCTCAAATTTTCTGAGAAAATCCAGTACAGTCTGGAACGTTTTTGAACATTCTGAAACATTTACAAGCATTCTGACTAATCTCACCCAATTCAGCACTTAATTCCCAACTGCTTTTTCAACTGTACATAACAAGTCTATTGGTGCAATGCTTTTTTTTTGACATCGATATTTTCAAACCTAACACTTGAAGTTACAAACTGAAACTTCTCCAGTGGAGGGCTACCGCAGTATTGACCTCCATGGGGCTGTAGAAGTGGGTTGTGGAGTTATAGTGGCATCCAGGGACAAACCATACTTACATTTATTATGTATATTGACAATGGCTGATTTTGAGAGTCTTCAAATTTATCAATTTGTCTATCCAAGAAATCTTTAGTTTTTCTAGAGCACAACTTTCCTCATTCTTTTTCCTTCCTTGTCCTCCCATTCTCCATGCCTCATTCCTATTCAAGTCTACCTCCTAAATGTCTAAATGGCTCTCTTGTACAAGTCTTTGTCTCAGTATGAGAGCACAACAATACGCAAGTATAAATAATCAGGAAAATCATCACAATTGAACTGAGTGTACAATTTATCAAAATAATAACTCAGGAAAACCTGAAATGGAAAGTGTAAGGAGTTCTTGTAAAAAAGAAATAAATATGTTGTTGCTGTGGTCTTCAGTCCAGAGACTAGTTTGGTGCAGCTCTCCATGCTATTCTATTCTGTGCATGCTTCTTTATTCCCAGTACCTACTGCAACATACATCCTTCTGAATTTGCTTAGTGTATTCATCTCGTCGCCTCCCTCTACGAGTTTTACCATCCACGCTGCCCTCCAATACTAAATTGGTGATCCCTTGATGCCTCAGAATATGTCCTACCAACCAATCCCTTCTTCTAGTCAAGTTGTGCCACAAATTTCTCTTCCCCCCAATTCTATTCAATACCTCCTCATTAGTTATGTGATCTACCCATCTAATCTTCAGCATTCTTCTGTAGCACCTCATTTCGAAAGCTTCTATTCTCTTCTTGTCCAAACTATTTACTGTCTATGTTTCACTTCCATATGTGGCTGCCGGCCGCGGTGGTCTAGCGGTTCTAGGCGCACAGTCCGGAACCGCACGACTGCTACGGTCGCAGGTTCGAATCCTGCCTCGGGCATGGATGTGTGTGATGTCCTTAGGTTAGTTAGGTTTAAGTAGTTCTAAGTTATAGCGGACTGATGACCACAGATGTAAAGTCCCATAGTGCTCAGAGCCATTTGAACCATTTGAACCATACATGGCTACACTCCATACAAATACTTTGAAATGACTTCCTGACACTTAAATCTACACTCAATGTTAACAAATTTCTCTTCTTCAGAAACACTTGGCTTGCCATTGCTAGTCTACATTTTACATCCACTCTACTTTGACAATCATTAGTTATTTTGCTCCCCAAATAGAAAAACTCATTTACTACTTTAAGTGTCTCATTACCTAACCTAATTCCCTCAGCATCACCAAGTTAACTGGACTATATTCCATTATCCTCATTTTGCTTTTGTTGATATTCATCTTATATCCTCCTTTTGAGACACTGTCCATTCCATTCAACTGCTCTTCCAAGTCCTTTGCTGTTTCTGACAGAATTACAATGTCATCGGTGAACCTCGAAGTTTTTATTTCTTCTTCATGGATTTTAATTCCTACTCCAAATTTTTCTTTTGCTTCCTTTACTGCTTGCTCAATACACATATTGAATAACATCGGGGATAGGCTACAACCCTGTCTCACTCCCTTCCCAACCACTGCTTCCCTTTCATGCCCCTTGACTCTTATAACTGCCATCTGGTTTCTGTACAAATTGTAAATATGCTTTCGCTCCCTGAATTTTACCCCTGCCACCTTCAGAATTTGAAAGAGAGTATTCCATTCAACATTGTCAAAAGCTTTCTCTAGATCTACAAATGCTAGAAATGTAGGTTTGGCTTTCCTTAATCAATTGTCTAAGATAAGTCTTAGGGTCAGTATTGCCTCACATGTTCCAACATTTCTACAGAATCCAAACTGATTTTCCCTGAGGTCGTCTTCTACCAGTTTTTCCATTCATCTGTAAAGAATTCATGTTAGTATTTTGCAGCTGTGACTTATTAAACTGGTAGTTCAGTAATTTTCACATCTGTCAACACCTGCATTCTTTGGGATTGGAATTATTATAATCTTCTTGAAGTCTGAGGGTATTTCGCCAGTCTCATACATCTTGCTCACCAGATGGAAGAGTTTTGTCAACGTTGGCTCTCCCAAGGCTATCAGTAGTTCTAATGCAATGTTGTATACTCCCGGGGCTTTGTTTCGACTTAGGTCTTTCAGTGCTCTGTCAAACTCTTCACGCAGTATCATATCTCCCATTTCGTCTACATCTACATTCTCTTCCGTTTCCATAATATTGTCCTCAAGTACATTGCCTTTGTATAGACCCTCTATATAGTCCTTCCACCTTTCTGCTTCCCCTTCTTTGCTTAGAACTGGGTTTCCATCTGAGTTCTTGATATTCATACAAGTCGTTCTCTTTTCTCCAAAGGTCTCTTTAATTTTCCTGTAGGCAGTATCTATCTTACCCCTAGTGATATATGCCTCTACATCCTTACATTTGTCCTCTAGCCATCCCTGCTTAGCCATTTTGCACTTCCTGTCGATCTTATTTTTGAGACGTTTGTATCCCTTTTTGTCTGCTTCATTTTTATATTTTCTCCTTTCATCAATGAAATTCAGTACATCTACTATCACCCAAGGATTTCTGCCAGCCCTCATCTTTTTACCTACTTGATCCTCTGCTGCCTTCACTATTTCATCTCTCAAAAGCTACCCATTCTTCTTCTACTGTATTTCTTGCCCCCATTCTTGTCAGTCATTCCCTAATGTTCTCTCTTAAACTCTCTACAACCTCTGGTTCTGTCAGTTTATCCAGGTCCCGTCTCCTTAAATTCCCACATTTTTGCAGTTTCTTCAGTTTCAATCTGCAGTTCATGACCAATAGATTGCGATCAGAGGCCACATCTGCCCCTGGAAATGTCTTACAATTTAAAACCTGGTTCCTAAATCTCTGTCTTATCATTATATAATTTATCTGAAATCTTCTAGTATCTCCAGGCCTCTTCCATGTATACAACCATCTTTCATGATTCTTGCACCAAGTGTTAGCTATGATTAAGTTACGCTCTGTGCAAAATTCTACTAAGCGGCTTCCTCTTTCATTCCTTACCCCCATTCCATATTCACCTACTACTTTTCCTTCTCTTCCTTTTCCTACTTCTGAATTCCGGTCACCCAAGGCTATTAAATTTTTGTCTCTCTTCACTATCTGAATAATTTCTTTTACCTCATCATACATTTCACCAATCTCTTCGTCATCTGCGGAGCTAGTTGGCATATAAACTTGTAATATTGTGGTAGGTGTGGGCTTTGCATCTATCTTGGCTACAATAATGCATTCACTGTGCTGTTTGTAGTAGCTTACCCACATTCCTATTTTTTTATTCGTTATTAAGCATACTCCTGCATTATCCCTATTTGATTTTGTATTTATAACCCTGTATTCACCTGACCTGAAGTCTTGTTCCTCCTGCCACCGAACTTCAGTAGTCCCCACTACATCCAATTTTAACCTATCCATTTCCATTTTTAAATTTTCCAATCTACCTGCCTGATTAACGGATCTGACATTCCATGCTCCAATCCATAGAACACCAGTTTTCTTTCTCCTGATAACGACGTCCTCCTGAGTACTCCCTGTCTGGAGATCCAAAGGGCAGACTATTTTACCTCTGGCATATTTTACCCAAGAGGACGCCATCATCATTTAACCATACCGTAAAGCTGCATGCCCTCAGGAAAAATTACGGCTGTAGTTTACCCTTGCTTTCAGCCATTCACAGCACCAGCACAGCAATGCCATTTTGGTTAGTGTTACAAAATATATAAAAAATAAATATACTAAACAGATACTGTAAAGACACCGTCACACTACAAACTGTGTTGTTGTTGTTGTTATCTTCAGTCCATAGACTAGTTTAATGCTGTTCTCCACATCAGTCTATCCTAAGCAGATCTCTTCATCTCTGCTTTACTACTGAAACTGCAGTATGATTTGTTCTATATACTATTGTAGGTTCATGTATTGTTACGATATGCATAAGCCTAATGTTCACCAATGGTTAACAGTGTGGGGTATAATGATTTATGGCAGTTGTTCAAAACTTGAATTATATCTGTCTGACTGATTCATCCCAATACTCAAGCTGTGATGCATAGTCAGTAACATACAAAGCTGGGCAACATGAATATACTACAGCAGAATCAATTAGTGTGAGACTCATTAACCCGGAGTGTTACACCAGCTATGAGGTGGGTATGAGATACCCAAAACTCTGATTGATTTTTTGATACTATAATCCTGTGCTAACTATTTTTTTACTTGGGATGTTAATAATGGTGTCTACCAAACAAGATAACTAAAATACTATGTTTAAGAAATAAAACCTTTTTTTTTTTTGGGGGGGGGGGGGGGGGGGGGAGGTGAAATAATGAAGTGTCCATATTTTCTCAGAAAATGTACAAGTTTCAGAAATTTAAAATTTTTTTCATACAAAATTCGACTAAAATTACAGTTTTTTGATTAATTAAAATAATATTATTTTCTAATTATGAAGCAGAAATAGAAAATAAAAGGTCTTATGAGATCAATTAGCTCAGCACCAACATTACACCTACAAATCAGCTCATTCTCCGCACATAAAAATCGCATGCTCCATGGCTTCTCACACTTCGAACATAATTTTTTTTTTTTCCTGTCTTTTTTTTCTGTACAGTCACCACACCTGACATATCTACCAGTCATTTTTTTTTTATACTGACGATGAAGTTTTTCCAGTTGATCATCAATCCTCTTTCAGATTTCCTTTGGAAGACGTATGTTTTCTTGTCTAATGCAAAGACTATCATTTATCAGATTCAAAATTACATTATGAATGAAATCTTGGTGCTTCATGTGTGTTTTGTTTTCTTTGTAGTTTTCTCTGTAGACTGTGATGACATTTATGGCAGCCATACTGAGTATTCCATAAAAAATTGTCGTAGGCTAATGTTTGCTGTTGTGGGCAACATCATAAGTGGCACACCGTTAATCTGTGACATCAATACCAGCTTTAGTAGCATTCCAATAAGTAATCATTTCCAGTTTTCTTTATCACCTGTCAATTGGTCTATGTTTTTATCACTGTGTAAATTTGACATAACCAGGACAACTTTATTTTTTTTAGGTATGTGGGACACCAATGTAATGTCATTCTGGAACCCAAATTGAGAACTATATACCTCTGTTCCTTTTGAAAATCTCAGGTACACTAGTGTTGTTTTTATGGACCATGCTGATAGAAGTCAATGTATGTTTTTTCAAGAGGGGGTAACTAATAAAACAATTATCGAATGTCAAATTCCTATTTGTTTTTGTTATTGACTCCACTAAACGGTTTACAATATCATATGCCTTATTACTAAGCTGGTAAGGTCCTGGTGGCTGTTTCCCAAGTATACTTCAGTTTGAAGATATAGAATGTCTTCACATCTACAAGAGCAAATATTTTTATGCCATATTTGGCTGATTTGTTTCACATGTATACATGGAAAGGACATCTCCCTTGGAAAGATAACAGCATACCATCAATAGTAAGGTTCTCAGATGGCATATAGTGTTGTTGAATATTTTCAACAAAATTATCAAAAATATCTCTTATAGCAGCCATATTGTTACTCTTTTTCCTTTCATTCCAGGTGCTCTTATCATTGAATCTCATATAATTTTGGAGAAAGGAAAACCTCTGCAGTGACACTGAAGTCTGATAGATTGCAACTCCAGTACCATCAGTACGCCTCTAATCATTCAAGTTTTGTCTATTTGTGCGGTTTCGGCCCACTGTATACAAAAGTCACATAAATGCCTTCAAATCCTCCAAAGTTGTATCATTCATGTGGTACTGCTCTTCATTTTCTGGATATTTTCCCTTGACATTCCTTATTTGATTATTTGTATATGTAATTATAGTATTAGATTAGATTAGATTAATTATTCATTCCATAGACCCATAAAAGGGGGAATCCTCCTGGGTGTGGAACATGTCAGATAAACACATTACAAAAATGTAATTAGAAAAACTTGAGTTTCATTAATTTTAGTGATCCTAGGTCAATAAACAGTAAAATGGTTCAAATGGCTCTGAGCACTATGGGACTTAACATCTGAGGTCATCAGTCCCCTAGAACTTAGAACTACTTAAACCTAACTAACCTAAGGACATCACACACATCCATGCCCGAGGCAGGATTCGAACCTGCGACCATAGCGATCGCGCGGTTCCAGACTGAAGCGCCTAGAACCGGTCGGCCACACCGGCCAGCAATAAACAGTAAAATTATGTACATGAATTAAATTTAAACTACTAATATTTACAGCTTTAATACTTACATCAGCTTTCATTAAATCCACCATTCATACATTTGCTAGTTTATTGGCTATTACAACCAAGTATTGTCAAAAATTAAAGTAAATTATTCACTTCAGTGACACTCAGTTAAGAACAGTCAGATTATTTACAAGATTTAAAATTACACTTCCACCATTTACAGACTTACATCTGCTTTCCATACATCCATCATTCCCACAGTAGATAGTTACTTGGCTGTTACAACCAAGTATTGTCAAAAATTAAATTATAATAAATGTTCATTAAAATGGTCTGCTGCACTTGTTGAGAAACTCATGGATGGAATAGAAGGAGTTGGCCACCAAAAATTGTCTGAAACTAAACTCTTAATGTTTGCTGGTAACTTATTGAAAATATGCGTTGCTGAATACTGGGCTCCTTTCTGGGAAAGAGTAAGTGATCTTAAATCTTTATGTATATTGTTCTTATTCCTAGTATTGATACTGTGTACTAAGCAGTTAGTTGGAAAAAAGAGATGTATTATTTACAACAAACTTCATTAAGGAATAAATATACTGAGAAGCTGTGGTTAATATGCCCAATTCTTTGAATAGGTTTCAACATGATGTTCTTGGATTTACACTACTCATTACTCTTATTATACACTTTTGTGCTCAAAAATTTTTCTCTGTTTGTGGAGTTACCCCAAAATATGACACCATATGACATAATGGAGTGAAAATATGCAAAATATGCCAGTTTTTTTATATTTATATCTCCTATGTCTGAAATCATTCGCATTGCAAACACAGACTTGTTTAGGCGCTTTGGCAGTTCATTAGTATGTTGCTCCCAACTGAATTTATTATCAAGTTGTAATCCCAAGAATTTTACACTCTCAACTTCTCCTATTTCCATGTCATCATGTTTTATACACACCGCAGAAGGAAATCTCTTGGAAGTTCTGAACTGCGTAAAGTGGGTCTTTCCAAAGTTTAATGAGAGTGAATTGGCAATGAACCACTTATTAATGTCAGCAAAAATTTGATTAGCTACCCTTTCTAAATTTATATTTGATTTACTATTTATTGCAATGTTTGTATCATCTGCAAATAAGACGAACTTGGCATCTGGTAATGTAACAGATGACAGGTCATTAATATACACAAGAAACAGTAGTGGACCTGGTATGGAACCTTGGGGAACACCACATGTAATTTCTTCCCAGTCAGATGATGTCTGATTGCCTACTGCTGAAGTATTACATAATGACACCCTTTGTTTTCTATTAGTAAGATATGACTGAAACTACTCTGCAGCACTACCAGTGACACGATAATATTTTAATTTACTAAAAAGAATGCTGTGATTCATACAGTCAAATGCCTTTGACAGGTCACAGAATATGCCAGTTGCCTCTAATTTGTTGTCCAGTGAATTAAGGACATTTTCGCTATAAGTGTAAATAGCTTTCTCAATAACAGAACCCTTAAGAAAGCCAAACTGTGACTTTGACAGTATGTTATTTTCATTAAGGTGCTTAAGTAGATGCTTGAACATAACCTTTTCAAAGATTTTTTTTAAAAATCTGGGAAAAGTGAGATCGGTCGGTACTTTGACGGCATTTCTATGTTCCCTTTCTTGTGGAGAGGTATAACTTCAGCATATTTAAGCCAATCCGGGAATGTTCCTGTGACAAGTGGTTGATTACACAAATGACTTAAGATGTGACTATGCTCACATGAACGCTCTTTTATTAACTTTGTTGATATGTTATCATAACCACTAGAATGCTTTGATTTCAAGGACTTTATGATGGATTCTATTTCTTTGGGTGAAGTAAGTGCCAATTCCATTTTACTGAGATTGCTTGTGTTCACTGGTCTCAGATATTCCATTGCATTATCTACTGAATCTGACAACCCCATGCTATCAATAACAGAGACAAAATACTTGTTTAAATGGTTTGCAACACACCATGCATTTGTTACCAGGGTTTCATTTATTTTTAGAGCTATTTGTTCCTCCTCATTTCTGATCCTACCTATTCAACATACTGTTTGTCATGAAAAGACTCCAACATTCAGTCTGTGTTTTTGCATGTTCTGCAACACCTTTTACAACTGGAGAATTGGTAATAACATTCTCTGAATGTACACAAACACTTTGCTTAGGGCAATCCTTCATCCATTTTGTTCCATCCTTGGAGGTATAAAAAGTCCCACATACCACAGGTGACTGACTAAGAGCTTGTAATGCAGATTTTGGCTCTTCCTAATCATACAAAATACCCTCTTGTTCCAAATCACTTTCTTCACTTCTTTGAGAAACTTTCTCTTCTTTGCTCTCAGTCACAGGAACTAGCATTTTAACAGTTTTCTAAAACTTCTAGTAGTTCTTGTAGCCAACATTCATTCTCTTCATAAGACATCTTGAGAAAAATAAATTATAAAAATAAATCAAAGAATACTATAAATAACTACATTCCTGGAAATGGAAAAAAGAACACATTGACACCAGTGTGTCAGACCCACCATACTTGCTCCAGACACTGCGAGAGGGCTGTACAAGCAATGATCACACGCACGGCACAGCGGACACACCAGGAACCGCGGTGTTGGCCGTTGAATGGTGCTAGCTGCGCAGCATTTGTGCACCGCCGCCGTCAGTGTCAGCCAGTTTGCCGTGGCATACGGAGCTCCATCGCAGTCTTTAACACTGGTAGCATGCCGCGACAGCGTGGATGTGAACCGTATGTGCATCTGACGGACTTTGAGCGAGGGCGTATAGTGGGCAAGCGGGAGGCCAGGTGGACGTACTGCCGAATTGCTCAACACGTGGGGCGTGAGGTCTCCACAGTACATCGATGTTGTCGCCAGTGGTCGGCGGAAGGTGCACGTGCCCGTCGACCTGGGACCGGACCGCAGGGACACACGGATGCACGCCAAGACCGTAGGATCCTACGCAGTGCCGTAGGGGACCGCACCACCACTTCCCAGCAAATTAGGGACACTGTTGCTCCTGGGGTATCGGCGAGGACCATTCGCAACCGTCTCCATGAAGCTGGGCTACGGTCCCGCACACCGTTAGGCCGTCTTCCGCTCACGCCCCAACATCGTGCAGCCCGCCTCCAGTAGTGTCGCGACAGGCATGAATGGAGGGACGAATGGAGACATGTCGTCTTCAGCGATGAGAGTCGCTTCTGCCTTGGTGCCAATGATGGTCGTATGCGTGTTTGGCGCCGTGCAGGTGAGCGCCACAATCAGGACTGCATACGACCGAGGCACACAGGGCCAACACCCGGCATCATGGTGTGGGGAGCGATCTCCTACACTGGCCGTACACCACTGGTGATCGTCGAGGGGACACTGAATAGTGCACGGTACATCCAAACCGTCATCGAACCCATCATTCTACCATTCCTAGACCGGCAAGGGAACTTGCTGTTCCAACAGGACAATGCATGTCTGCATGTATCCCGTGCCACCCAACGTGCTCTAGAAGGTGTAAGTCAACTACCCTGGCCAGCAAGATCTCCGGATCTGTCCCCCATTGAGCATGTTTGGGACTGGATGAAGCGTCGTCTCACGCGGTCTGCACGTCCAGCACGAACGCTGGTCCAACTGAGGCGCCAGGTGGAAATGGCATGGCAAGCCGTTCCACAGGACTACATCCAGCATCTCTACGATCGTCTCCATGGGAGAATAGCAGCCTGCATTGCTGCGAAAGGTGGATATACACTGTACTAGTGCTGACATTGTGCATGCTCTGTTGCCTGTGTCTATGTGCCTGTGGTTCTGTCAGTGTGATCATGTGATGTATCTGACCCCAGGAATGTGTCAATAAAGTTTCCCCTTCCTGGGACAATGAATTCACGGTGTTGTTATTTCAATTTCCAGGAGTGTATATATCTCATAAAGTTGCTGACAGCTCAAAAATGTAACACTGACTACGAGATAGGGGGTGTGATGAACCCAGCCACCTTTCCACATGTGTATCTCTCTATGACGCTGGCGCAACAATAAACTTTAAACTGCATCTTGGACCCCTCTCCCTTACCTCCAGCTACTGTGACATCAAGATTTCTGTGGTAACAATGGCATTCAATAATCAGCACTTCAAAACACCTCAGGTATCACATACACACTCTCAATCACTCTGGGTTAATGTGAGTTGGAACGCCCTATCCCGACAACATTAAATTTAGTGACTTGGCTTCACTGTATTTCTGGAACCACTGTAGACATTGACATGAAACTTTTACAGGACATTAAACTGTATGTTCTGAGTCTACTGAACTACTATAACTGCATTTCAGCCACTACTTTCAGAAATACAATGTTTAATTACACGATTAAAATTTTGTGCACTTTTTTTGTACGTTATCCTAAATAATTTTAATTATACATAACATTATGTTATTCTTTTAGTTCAGTAGACTCAGGATATGTATGTTTTTACTCGCTGAAAATTTGAATATTCTACTCGAAGTGGTTTCTGAGATTTAGGGAAAAATGCAACAGAAAATGTAAATTTTCAGGAACAGCTTATAAAGTTTCAAAAAACTGTGACTCACTTAATATATGCTTAATTTTTTATTTTTAGTAACTCAGAAGCATGCTGGACCATACTGTATATCATCCTATTGATATTTTTCCACGTTTTTTTTCTTCTTTTCTTCTTTCTGGACTCCTTAGTGGCTAACTGTGCTGCATACTCTGCTTTATCAATGCAAACCTTGTCCATCCATTCAAGTTCTCTCATGCAGTTTGCTCCAGGATTAATTCACATATGCTGTAGCACTTTCACCCTACCAATTTCGCCACCATTAAAAGCAATAACAGCATCACTGATACCCCACTTCAGTGCTTTCATTCCAACAAAAACATTTTTTGGTAAGAGAGTCCATATAAAATTATTGAACGACTCATTGGGATTTTGAGTCTGACCATGCAGACACTTCTTCAGTAATTCCGGAATTTCCAGGTCTCTGTAAATAGGTTTTATGGTTTTTATGGTATCCATGACTGCTGCTGGGATGGAATGTTTATGGCTATATGAACAGTCTGAGTACTGGGCATTGTGGTAATTGCACCATGAATCAGGTCCAGGAGGGCAAAGGTGGTGTACTGGTTCTTCATCAGTTGACAGTCTGTGGAAGAAGGTAGCCCATACTGTCTGCTTCATTTTCAACAAATCCTCAGTATTATTTATAATGGCCAACCCATAATACTGCTATATTTCATCAATCATTTTGTTTGTCAGCCTGCCTCTTATGGTTTTACCATCAGAAACTTTCTTGTCTCTCAAACTTTGTTTCATCTTCCTCAACCTGGTGCCCATCCTCTTCAGGACATGATCTTTATAGCTCAGCAATCCACAGCCTTCTAGATAAATAATTACTGATTTTATTAGATCTCAAAGTAATGCATGTTAAAATTTTAATATTTTCAACTGGTATAGATTATATTTAAAAAAATAAAATAAAGTACTTCCCATGTGAGTTTATAAGTGATATATCATTTTATTCAGAAAATTGAAAATTTTATAATGAGATAAAAATCTGAAAATGTGATTTTTTTTCCATTCCAACTCCCCTTAAGAGCTAACACAACAAAACATGTAATGTCTTTAATTGTCTGCAAGTGCATTAATATATTTCAGTAACCTGTTAATCTATGATTGAAAGAACTATACTGCAGATCCCTGAGCAACCAGTATCTTATGATGTTTGTTACAGAAATACAACAAGTGATTAGAAAATAAAACATTCTGTCTTTGAAGTCATGTGGACACTCAGAATTCCTCATTCTGTGATATAATGTAGTTTCAGAGAGTATTGTGCTGATGTAAAGGAGCTGCCAGATGCATGTCTGAGACAACAGTGATGCTTGTATGTCCATCTTTTATTCTTGATGGTACAGAATTGAAACATACATATAAAATTCTTGTTCATGTATATCACAAAAGGTGGTGGCTTTTAGAGCATCTGTAGTTGCTCACTGAACTGAAGAAAGCTGAATCCATATGGTACATGATCATATGAGTCCTTGTCACAGATATCCAAAAACTTCTGTTCAAGATGATTTCAAAAATGACTACAGGTACTGCTCATTTAGAAGAAAGTAATTAGCTCCCTCACACACAAACTGGAAAAATTGTATGTTTCTTACCATGAGAGGTGATATAAGCATACTTGCAATGAGTATCATAATACTGTTTTCCATGAGACCAAGAGCTGCCACAAACCTGAAAAAAAGTATTTCTGACAACATGAAATTAATAAAACTTCTCATCTCTTATAAGTTTTGCAGCAACAGAAAAAGTTCTTGCATATTTTACATATGATCATGATTTTATTGCAATATAATCTAAAAGACTAATAACAAGCATTTAACTAATAGTGATCAGTCGAACAACATACAGTGTGGTGTATAGGTGTGGAATCACCCTTCTAAACTAAAACAATGGAATAAACTGAAATTTAAAGTCATGCACTATAAGATGGGAGGAGGAAAACCTCTGAAGCTATTTTACCAGCATGGTGGCTAGTTTATAAGCCACCATATAGAATGCAAATCATAATTTTCAAATGGAAAAGTGGTCATATGACATACTAAACAGGTGTAGAATTACATAAGAAAAACAATGGTGTCTTTCATTTGTACATTTCTTTCTTCATTCTTGAATTATGTTGCATATGTACTACAGTACAAGGCAAATGCAAGTGATAGCACACACAAGCCGCAGGATGTGCCTGACGTGTTGTCCACTTACATGGTTGTTATCCACTTCATGCATTCCCCATAGCCTTACACCAACAAATATACCATCATTTGAGCACAAACAACAATCATCAGCTCCCTGAGGTGGGCATGGTCTCTGATCTTGAATGCTTACACAGTTGTCTTCACAAGTTCCCACAGATATAAAATCTAATGGACTGAAAATATGTAGGCATCAGTCCAACGACAACAACCTATCGTTCTCCAGGGAAACTGGATACCATGTATGCCTGCACAGCAGTGATGAGGTGGGGCACCACTGTGCTGAAAAAAAGTTGGTAATGACTTGTCTTGAGATAGCAAAAATGGCAGTATTTATTCATTTAATAACTGCAGATAATGGCCTGCTGTAGATTTACCCTGAATGAAGAAGGTCCCAATAATGTGAGAACACCATATGGCACACCAAAGCATCACTTTCAAGATGCATGAGTTATCTTTTATAGCTCAATTCAGCAAGGGCTGACATCTGCCTAATATCTGTAATTATGTTTACTTACATCTCCCTCACCGCCTACACCACCGGACATGTCTCCCTTCCACTGTGCTCAAACCACGCTCCACACTGCAGGGGGGAGGGGGGGGGGGGCGCTGTGTGGCATCAACAAGTATGTACAACATATCTCTGCCATTGCAAATTCTTTGACTCTTTTAAGTGAATGGCCCATGCCATCTTGCTTGTTCAGTTGGCTGTACGACTTATTATAGTGTGGATGTCTGTAATGAAATATACTGAGTATTACAGAAATGTGTGTGATTCCTTGGGCAACAACCCAACAGAAATTCCACAATGTTGTATACAGTGGAAATTAGTGAAGTTCAAATGCAAGAAAATAGGACTTCTGGTCAGGTGAGTATAGGGGTCCAAATACAAAATCAAACAGTGATAATGCAGGGATAAGTCTAAAAATGATTAAGAAAATAAAAACATGGGTAGCTACTATGAACAGCATAGTGAATACATAATAATAGCTAAGACAGTAATTAAGTTAAATTCCACCACAGTAGTACAAGTTATGAACCCTCTAGCTCCATAGATAAAGATATTTAAACATTGTGTTATGAAAAGAGAGGTCATTCAGGTAGGTAAGGGAGATGAAAATTTAACCATGACTGGAGAGGGAAGGAAGAGAAGGAAAAATAGTAAAATGCAATAAAATATATAGAGTATTTTTAGGAGAAGGGAGCAGTAAGGATATTGTGTACAGTAAACAACCACACATCAGGAACTTGCCTATTTAAAGAACTCTAAATTTTTATACTCGCACTCGACCATAATTACTTGACAGTTTTTGTTGCTAAATAATACAAATCACTTTCAGATGAAGTGTGGTTTGCACAAACAGAATAAAGGAAAGAACTGTTCCTTTGTGGTATTTGATTCCTTTTATGTGATTACAAATCGGTTACTGAGTTATTGTATTCTGATACAAAGGTCTTCATCGTGCTTCCATCAAATATAGAGCAAGAAATTGGGAATCCCTGCAGATTTGGGAACTAGAGATTTTGCTAACTATAAATGTTACAATATTCATCTTTAATAAACATCTGTATCAACAACACTTCCTTATTACACACCAATAGTTCATAGCACTTAATTGTAAATAATTATTTAGCAGAGTGCACAGAATTAGTTCTAAACAGACACATTACACATCTCTTAAGGATATTCTTCATTATATGATTAATAAATCAGGACAAATTAGTGAGTGCATCATGGTGATAACTATTCCATTGTCACATGTGTTGGCACAAAGCTCTCACTGCTATCAATTTCAGAAATCTGTCAGCTTCTGGTGCAAAATATTACATGAGCCTTCATGCTTTTTAGAACATCAAACACAGGTGCTTCATATTTCTGTCTATGAAATTTTTATAACATTTTCCTACAGTTGATAACTGATGCTTTAACTGTCTCTGAGGAGTTCAGAGACACAGCAGAAGAGCAGAGGGACAATATGCGCTATAACAAGCACAGAAACATCCCATTATTGCTACTATACTGTTTATACTTACCCAGCAATTAACAACAATATCAGGAAGTCAAATGAGAACTCTGCTTGAGCTGTAACCCCTTCTATAGCACCAATAACAGATGATTCTGGTTGTAGTGATGTAAAGGAGCCTCCCCACGCTGGAATAGTCAACTTCATGCTGAAAATGGACAAACTTTACAGCTTACAGTCTTATCTATGTCTTCCAGGAATAAAGTAAATTATTATTTAGATTATAATGCTGCAAAGAGACCTATAGTGTTTTTACTAGCATATAATCACCATAAAACTGGAAAAATATATTGGAATCTCTCTGATGAATACAGCACTTGTTTGATATAATTTTAGTATTCTCTTTGTAGAAATGTCAATATTTAGTTTTAAAGAGGTGTTCTCTTTACAGACACATTCCAAATTGAAATATCCGATAAATAGTTTACTTCTACAGTGTAACTGCACCAAGTTATGAATACAACTGCACACATAAGGAAATATAGTGGAACTATTCTGATAATCAAAATTCCAGGATGGAACAAATTAATAAAGATGAGAATAGACAACTGACCTGCAGCTGAACTCTGTGTGGTGCACAGACACATGTAATGGAACAAAAACTTCCACTAGCTTTTGGTTTACCACAATTTTTACAGTTAAGCACCCCCCACCCCCACCCCCTCCCCCAATACACACAAAGTTCCTTATGAGTGTATGCGAGATAAAGAGAAACAGTGATAAAGGTAGAGAAGGGGGAGGAAGAGAATATTTACATTCTGAAAAAGGATCAGTAACTTGAAAGATAATGAGCTGCCACATGTGTCTTTGCACCATGTCATTCAGCTGCTGCTGTGTGTTGTGTATCCTCATTCCTATATAGTGGGAATATTGTATATACTAACCAACTTTCCTTCTAATGTATTATCCACCTGACATTTCTGACTTCCTAGTCAATTCATGATCTACTTTTTTAAGGCCTCCTCCATGTTTTTTTTACATATACTTGTATTTCTATCACATTCCCTTTTTACCCTATATGAGTGATCACTGCACCTCTTCAGTGTTAGCTAGTCATCTATTGACCTATAAGAAAAGATGATTACACTATTGTATTCCTCCTTCCAAAAAAGTGACTGAGCTAACATCTTTTCTGATGTCCTTTTGATCCTCCAGGTTACCCATATACAAGGTGTGATTCAGAAGTTTCAAGACTGATTCATTTCTGAGGAGGAGAGCGCACGCGGACCGGGTCCGCTGGGAGGGGAAAGTAGTGGAGGGCCTCAGGGAACGAAATGACACTGTGGCAGTTGCGTCTGGAACCCTGGAGAGTGCACATCACTAACAGAATGAGTGTGTGTCATTGACCTTGATTGAAAAGTGGAAGAGGTGAAAATGGGACAGCACTTGGAGCAGCATTATGCGATTAAGTTTTGCGTGGGACTGAACAAAACCGCCACGGAGACTCTCGGTATGATTCAAGAGGCCTTTAAGGAAGAAGCCATGTCCTACACAATGGTTTTCATGTGGCACAAATGTTTCAAAGATGGCCACAGGAATGTTGAAAATGACGACCACCATGGGAGGCCATCATCAAGCCAAATGGATCAAAATGTGGAGAGAGAGCGCAGGAACTTTTAAACAATGATCTCATCTTAGTACTAGATTAATTGCCGAAAACTGGGACTCAGTCAGAGTACAGTGTGGAGGATTGTGACAGAGAATTTGATGATGCGAAAAGTGTGTACCAAACTGGTGCCAAAAGTTTTGTCGGTGGATCAGAAGAAATGGTGCATGACTGTTTTCCAGGGAATGCTCCAACGGTTGAATGTTGATCTGAACCTTCTGGAGAAAGTGGTTACTGGTGATGAGACCTGGGTCTACAAGTACGATCCTGAGTTGAAGTGTCAAAGCTCAGAATGGCGCACTGCTTCCTTGCTGAAGCCCAAGAAAGCTTCCATGAGCAAGTCGTTTGTGGCGTGTATGCTGATTGTTTCTTTTTTATGGTAAAGGAGTGACTCACAAGGAATTTGTTGCTCATGGACATACTGTCACAGGTGAATTTTAACACTGGGGGATCAAGTTTGCCGTGTCCACCCAGCAATTAAGGGCAATTGGATTCTCCACCACGACAACGTGCCTGCTCACACATATGCATGACGCTGCCAAAGTTTTGGTCAAGTTCAACGTGACAACACTGTCGCAGCCACCCTACAGCCCTGACTTGGCTCCAAGTGATGTTTTCCTCTTCCCCCTGAATCAAGACAGGCCTCAAAGGGAAGCAATTCGCCTCCATCGGTGCCATCCAGCAGGCTTCAATGAGAGCCCTTGACAGCAGGACGCTGAAGGCCTTCCAGAAGGGCTACAAACAGTGGAAAATGCACTGGCAGCACTGTGTTGATGCTGAAGGATCATATTTAGAAGAATTTTAGTCCACTGTACTTAAATGTCCAATAAATTTGTAGTTCTTAGTTAAGTCTTGAAACTTTTGAATCACACCCTGTATGTGCATGTAGTCCACAACCTTTGAGTGTTCGATACCACGTCATTTGTTTTTCTTTGTGAATCATCAAGAAAACTTTTATCTTGATTGATTTATTTACTTACTCTAAACAAATAACACTTAAAATTATTTACATTGATGCCATGTTAACGAATATCAGCTAGTTATACTCTGGGCTGAAGTTGTTTCACCATTTCTACATTATATAATTCCTTTTCTTTACCACTTTCCAGCTCTACTAAGAACAACGGCTTTAGGCTGTGGTATACCATTTACTTGATGTGGTCCCACACATTTAGGAAAAAATTTATTTGTCCCTTTTTTAATGTTAAGAACATAAATGATGATCACATGTTAAAACTAAATCATCAGTTTCTAATTCCGGTACATGGGCAATATTGTTCTGCCACCACAGATGTTGTTGAGCATTATATAGTAGGTTATTCTCTGCTCACCTCTGTACTTCATCTATAGTTAATTCTTCCCCTTTGGGCCAACTAAACACATTTAACAATGGTTCTTTTATTCATTACCTGTAAATTTGATAATCCCATTGTCATGTGCAGTAATTCATTTATCAGTATCTGAAATTCAGAAATTAATTATGCCCATGATGTATGCTTTGTGGAACAATATGCCCTACAAAGTCATGAAATTTCATTCACTATTCTTCACAGGGACTACTTTGTGGGTGATATTTAGAAATCACTATATATTTTACTTGTTTCCATGCTAAAAGTTCTATAAATGTCTGACTAATACATGGTAGACTATTATTGATAAGTAATTTGAGTGGTTTTCCGACATCTCTGAAACATTCTCTCAAACAGTGAAATACTGCTTCAGCACTTACTTTTTGATAGTGTAGAGCTTAACATAGTTGCACCAGCACTCTACTAGCACAAATATGTGTGTTGCTCCACCCCCCCTTATGAAAGTTGACCAGAAACCTCTACTGCAGAATGGTCATGAAATCAATAACACCAATTGTATCAGTCTCCTAACCAACATTCCATGAGAAATGCTACAGCTTGATAATCAGTATACACCACCATTTTGGATCCCCATTTCAAAGTCTGAAACATTTATATGCTCCAGATTAAGGCATTTGTATGCTCCAGACTATGGCTAATACACTCCTGGAAATTGAAATAAGAACACCGTGAATTCATTGTCCCAGGAAGGGGAAACTTTATTGACACATTCCTGGGGTCAGATACATCACATGATCACACTGACAGAACCACAGGCACATAGACACAGGCAACAGAGCATGCACAATGTCGGCACTAGTACAGTGTATATCCACCTTTCGCAGCAATGTAGGCTGCTATTCTCCCATGGAGACGATCGTAGAGATGCTGGATGTAGTCCTGTGGAATGGCTTGCCATGCCATTTCCACCTGGCACCTCAGTTGGACCAGCGTTCGTGCTGGACGTGCAGACCGCGTGAGACGACGCTTCATCCAGTCCCACACATGCTCAATGGGGGACAGATTCGGAGATCTTGCTGGCCAGGGTAGTTGACTTACACCTTCTAGAGCACGTTGGGTGGCACGGGATACATGCGGACGTGCATTGACCTGTTGGAACAGCAAGTTCCCTTGCCGGTCTAGGAATGGTAGAACGATGGGTTCGATGACGGTTTGGATGTACCGTGCACTATTCAGTGTCCCCTCGATGATCACCAGTGGTGTACGGCCAGTGTAGGAGATCGCTCCCCACACCATGATGCCGGGTGTTGGCCCTGTGTGCCTCGGTCGTATTCAGTCCTGATTGTGGCGCTCACCTGCACGGTGCCAAACACGCATACGACCATCATTGGCACCAAGGCAGAAGCGACTCTCATCGCTGAAGACGACAGGTCTCCATTCGTCCCTCCATTCATGCCTGTCGCGACACCACTGGAGGCGGGCTGCACGATGTTGGGGCGTGAGTGGAAGACGGCCTAACGGTGTGCGGGACCGTAGCCCAGCTTCATGGAGACGGTTGTGAATGGTCCTCGCCGATACCCCAGGAGCAACAGTGTCCCTAATTTGCTGGGAAGTGGTGGTGCGGTCCCCTACGGCACTGCGTAGGATCCTACGGTCTTGGCGTGCATCCGTGTGTCCCTGTGGTCCGGTCCCAGGTTGACGGGCACGTGCACCTTCCGCCGACCACTGGCGACAACATCGATGTACTGTGGAGACCTCACGCCCCACGTGTTGAGCAATTCTGCGGTACGTTCACCCGGCCTCCCGCATGCCTACTATACGCCCTCGCTCAAAGTCCGTCAACTGCACATACGGTTCACGTCCACGCTGTCGCGGCATGCTACCAGTGTTAAAGACTGCGATGGAGCTCCGTATGCCACGGCAAACTGGCTGACACTGACGGCGGCAGTGCACAAATGCTGCGCAGCTAGCGCCATTCGACGGCCAACACCGCGGTTCCTGGTGTGTCCGCTGTGCCGTGCGTGTGATCATTGCTTATACAGCCCTCTCGCAGTGTCCGGAGCAAGTATGGTGGGTCTGACGCACCGGTGTCAATGTGTTCCATTTCCTGGAGTGTAACTCTTTTTCTGTTGCCGTATAATTCAATTCATGTTTGGTCAAAGCGCTACTGGAAAATGCTAGTACATTATGTTATCCTGTAGTAGGATACCATTCACCTTCAAACAGTTCACAAGCCACTCCATATTCCAAAGCATCAGCACTAAATTTAAATGGTTTATCCATACATGGATTTTTCAATATACAGTAGGTGCATTGACTAATGCTAATTTAATGTTGTTGAAAACTTCTGATTCCTCATCTCCCCAAACCCATTTCAATCTTTGCTTAATAAGTTTTAACAAACATGGATCATCAAACACTACTAATCCAAGAAATGACTTAATTGCTAAGTGTTCTTAGGTGCCAGACAATCTTTGATTGCACAAATCCACTCTGGATCACCTTTTTACCATTTACCTCTACCATAAAATAAAAACTTTAATTCTTCCCTGCTGAAATGTGACTTAGATAACTTAATCATAATGCCTCCAGAATGAGATTTTCACTCTGCAGAGGAGTGTGCACCGATATGAAACTTCCTGGCAGATTAAAACTGTGTGCCGGACCGAGACTTGAACTCGGTCCCGAGTTTGAGTCTCAGTCCGATACACAGTTTTAATCTGCCGGTAAGTTTCTAATCACAATGCATTTTATGTAAAACCTGCCTACAGTTTTTGTAAGTACAGTACAATGTTTCTCCAAAGTTTTGGATACTAACTATATGACATTCACATAGATGATTAGATCTTGCAACAATTCCTTTCCTAATGCCACGTTTAAAGCTCTGTGAATACTGATGCTGAAGTGTTGGGACCAAACAGCAAAACCTTAAACTGATAAGACTTACCTTCATACAAAAAAGCTGTAAATTTCCTAGAAGATTCAAGTAACACCTGCCAGTATCCCATAGTCATCTCCACTGAACTAAAATACCTCAGTTGTTTGAATTTCATCAAAATGTCATCAATACTAACTGGTTAGTCTCTTTCTGTTTCTATATATGTTCATTTAGTGTTCGAGCATCGAGCATCAAACAGACTCCTCCTGTAGCTTTATTGGTACCATCAATAATAAATTATTGCAAATGCTAAGGATATGTTCCATGATATTATTTTCAATCATTTTATCTATCTCTTCTTGTACTGCTGTGGGTATACTCAAGAGCACTAAGTATGGTTTGCAAAAAAAGGTATTTTGTCCTTCGTCTTAAAACTACATACTTAGTCCCCCAGTAATCCTGGTTTATCTGAAAATACTGTTTCATATTGTAACAATAACTTATACAAATTAATAAAGATGATTCATAAGCTGTGCCTGCAATACCTCTTGGGAACTAGTTTGATTCTCTGAATTTATCATTTTCAATGTGGCAATTAAATGTATTTCATAATTCTTCCTATCCATCAGGTTTCAGTTCTTAAATTTTACTATACAGTTATGGTTATTATATTTATGCCTTAACTCTTTTGTAGCAAAGTCTAATAGTAATCTGTAGTTAGATGCTAATCAACCAGATAGCAAATGTAAATCCACATTTGGCACTCCAGTCACTGGAAGTGTGGTATACACTGCTCTTTGTTTTAATATCTCTAGAAAAGATTCTGATACAAGTGAAATTTCAGTACTTGCATCTATGTAGACATCAATTTTATGATTATTTATGTCTCCTGTTAATAAAGATTTACTATTCTTGTTAGTCTAATTCTGTTCTCCTTCCTCTAGTAACCATTCCTGTTATAACCTTTAATCACCAATAATTGTGTGGATATTAAAACACACTCACTGAGGAACAATAGCTCGTCACAAGATAACAACTCAGTATCTCTTATTCGACTGCCATGCCATGACATGTGGCCGGTGTCATTTGTAGCTAGGTGGTGCTCCTGCTCTCAGCTGAGTTGTGGAGCGCCTCTATCGCCATTTGCACATACTGTCGTGGCGGCACTGTTAAATGTCATGGCACTGCCACAACACTTTTCCCCCCTTGAAACAAAATAACACTCACTTCCTTGGAGACATGGACAGTGCGGAGACATCCATGGCCTCTTGTGAGGCCTCGAGAAGATCCCGCAGAGAGACACGAGAGTATGGTCAAAAATGTCCAGGATGGAAGCTCGTGCATGGAACGTGCCTCGTGGACGAAATGATGGGTGAAAACTCTGGAGCAGCATCCATAGGTGTCGTGGACCTGGGGGTATGCTCCAGCGAGATGGGTCCCAGAGAAGGTGGGGTCGCGACTGGGGCTGGTTCCGGCGTACTCGGAAGCAGTAGCGACGTCGGCTGCATCAACACGTACGGTAGAGTGGCAGCAGCGATAGGACTGGCTTCTCGGGCTGGCAGAGGCGAAGGAAGGGGCGGTGGCACCGGCATGGCCACCACTCGTGGGAGCATCTGGTCGTAATGGCGAACAACCATGCCGTCGTCCGTACGTATTTCACAAAGCCGGCGGCCGTGAAGAGCCTTGACCACCCCTGGAATCGATTTAGGGCGAGATCCATACCCTCGTGCACACATGTCGGCGCCCACTGAGTATTTTCCCGCACTAGGGGACACAGCACAAGACCTGACAGGGTGAAGCAGGTGCAGTAGAGTGCGCGGTTGGCAGCCATGCAAGAGTACAGCAGGGTTGGGATCACCCAGAGGCGTGAAGCGATAAGAACTCAGAAACTGTAGCAGAGCGTCATCTGTGGAATTTTTTCATCTGGCTTTCGAAAGTGCGGACAAGGCGCTCGACCTCCCCATTCGATTGCGGATGGAAGGGCGGTGCTGTAACATGATGAATCCCTTGTCCAGTACAAAAATCACGGAAGGCCTGCGAAGAGAACTGAGGGCCATTGTCTGTGACGATCGTGGATGGAAGACCTTCTAGCGCAAAGATTTTGGACAAAGCCAGCGACGTCGCCGCAGTGGTGGGCGACGGACATCGAACAACAAACGGAAACTTCGAGAAGGCATCAATCAACAGTAGCCAATAAGTACAGAGGAAGGGGCCGGCAAAGTCAGTGTGCACCCGTTCCCATGGCTGCGCCGGATCAGGCCACGGAGAGGGCATTGTACGAGGTGCAGCCAGTTGTTGAGCACACTGACCACAAGCAGCAACCATGTGGGCGATGTCTGAATCAATACCGGGCCAATAAACGTGCCTGCGGGTTCAGGGACTTAGTCCGAGAAATTCTCCAATGGCCTTCATGCAACAATTTGAGAACATCTTTGCGAAGAGAGGCTGGCACCACGACCCATGGAGATGCGCCATCCGTGGCCAGAAGAACAACACCATCACGAACAGACAGACGAAGGCACAAGGCATGGTAGTTGCGAAGGGGATCCAATGCCCGGCCCTTGGTCCTGTCCGGCCAACCCCGTTGAACAAAACCGATCACATGACGCAGGACCGGGTCCCGCACAGTAGCCGATGTGACCTGTGAACCTGTAAGTGGAAAACCCTCGACCGCACGATGTTCTTCCTCATCAATGTGGAAACAGAGTAGTTCATCACGATCGAAAACCGGGTCGGGGCCCATCGGCAATCGCGACAATGCGTCAGCGTTGGCGTGCTGGGCAATAGTGAATCTCATAGTGAAAACGAGACAAGTATAAGGCCCAACGTTGCAGGCGGTGAGCTGCCTTATCCGGAAGCGACGCCGATGGGCTGAACAGAGAGACCAGCGGCTTGTGGTCGGTGATGAGGTGAAACTTAGAACCATACAAAAAAACGCTGAACTTTTTTAGAGCATAAATGATAGCGAGCGCCACCTTTTCGATTTGAGAGTAACGCTGTTGCGCATCATTGAGGGTCTTGGAAGCATAGGTGATGGGTCGTTCCGACCCATCCTCATACCGATGGGCGAGAACAGCCCCTAGGCCATGCTGTGACGCGTCAGTCGCCAGAACCAAGTGCTGACCCGGACGGAATGTGGCAAGACAAGGCACCGATTGCAAATGAGCCTTCAGGTAGACAAAAGCCTGCTCACATTCATCGGACCAACAGAAAGGGACGTTTTTGCGTAACAGCTGATGCAGAGGATGAGCTACCGCCGCCGCGGATGGAATGAATTTGTGATAATAAGCAATCTTGCCTAGAAACGCCTGAAGTTCTTTTGACCGTAGACGGCCGGGGTAGAGTGTTAATGGCCGCAACATGCTGACGTATAGGACGTATACCCTCACAGGACAAGTGGAAACCAAGATACACAACGGAGGGTTGGAAGAACTGTGACTTGTCCAGATTGCACCTCAACACAGCCGAATGCAAAAACCAAAACAGTGAACGCAAATTGCGAAGGCGCTCCTCAGTGGAGGCCCCCATGACAACAATGTCATCCAGATAGTTTATGCAGCCAGGAACGGAAGCCGTGAGCTGTTCCAAAAACCGCTGAAAAATGGCCGGCGCACTAGCGACACCAAATGGTAACTGCTGGTACTGATACAACCCACAAGGAGTGTTGATGACGAGAAATTCCTTGGAAGAAGCATCCAACGGCAACTGATGGTACGTCTCCGATAAGTCAAGTTTGGAAAAGAACTGGCCCCCAGCGAGCTTGGTAAATAACTCCTCAGGACAGGGAAGAGGATAAGTGTCAATGAGGCTCTGAGCATTGACAGTGGCTTTAAAATCACCACACAATCACAAACTCCCGTTTGGTTTAGAAACCACCATGATTGGCGATGCCCATTCACTGGAGGTAACAGGAAGGAGAATCCCTGAAACTGTTAACCTGTCTGTCTCAGCCTGGACAGGTGCACACAACGCCACCAGAATAGGGCGTGCCCAGAAAAACTTAGGGCAAGCTGTAGGTTTAAGAGTAATGTGGGCTTCAAAATCCTTGGCACGACCGACCAGCAGAGAACACAGACGAAAATTCAGAACACAATCCATCCAGCTGTTGATACGGAATATCCTCAGATATGAGGTGCATATCATCATCAATGGAGAACCCGAACAACTGGAAAGCATCATAACCGAACAGGTTTTCAGTGCCCGCATGATCCACCACATAAAACGTGAGGGGCCTAACAACAGACTTGTAGGCAGTGGAAGCATCAAACTGGCCAATGATAGGAATTTTCTGTTTATTATAAGTTCTCAGATTTCGCGTAACTGGAGACAAGGGAGGGGAGCCCAACTCCAAATACGTGCGAGAATTAATGACAGTTACTGCAGATCCAGTGTCCACTTGCATGCGAATGTCTTTATCCAGAACACGAACTGTAACAAACAACTTATTTGTTTGAGAAAGCACACAGTTAACATCCATGTCCAATGCCTCGTCCTCGTCGACAGGAACTTTAGGGGACTGACACACAGAAGCAATGTGGCGTTTTTTCCTACATGAATTACACGTTGCCCAACGTTTTGTACACGCGGCCCTGTCATGCTGTACGAAGGAGGTGCGGAACGAACCTGCTTCTGTCGTTGCTGTTGTCACTGCAAGCGTTGCGGCCCAACGCGACGTTGTTTACGCGAGTGAACTGCCGCCACATCTTCATTCTCCTGTGAAACAGGCAAATTGTCTGTGTCGAAAGTTGACTGTACAGTGCCTACATCACACCACGCGTCTATTTGCATGCCAGCGGCATGAGACACTTCAAAGGATTGAGCAATGTTTAGAACTTCCGACAACGACGGGTTTGGCAGTTGTAGGGCACGTTGCCAAACTTCTTTATCAGGAGCAGGCCATAGAATAGCATCCCTAACCATTGAATCAGCGTAAGACTCATGATGAGTGTCCGTGACAAACTGACATTTCCTACTCAGACCGTGTAGTTCCGCCGCCCAAGCCCGGTAAGATTGATGGGGCTGTTTACGACACCGGTAGAACGCCACGCAGGCGGCAACGACGTGGGTGTTTTTTTGGTAATAGTTAGACAATAAGTCACACATTTCTTGGAAGGACAGAGAGGCAGGTTCCTGCAGAGGGGCTAACTGAGATAGCAGCTGATAGATCCGTGGGGAAATCCAAGATAGAAATAACGACTTACACATAGGAGCGTCGACAATGCCAAAAGCCAAGAAGTGTTGCCGCAAACGCTTCTCATAATCCTCCCTGTCTTCAGCGGCCTCGTCGTAAGGAGGGAATGGAGGCGGAGAAGAGGAAGACAGACGATGAGTAAGCGACGTCCACAACGCCTGAATAGCAGCCGTCAGCTGTGTTTGTTGTGCCTGAATAGCAGCCGTCAGTTGTGTTTGTTGTTCAATGAGTGTTTGCATAAGCTGTTCCATGTCTGCCCTGTCACGAACACACAAATCCACAACGCAGTGAAAATATCCCATCCTCATCGCCAAAAAGTGTTATAACCCTTAATCACCAATAATTGCGTGGATATTCAAACACACTCACTTAGGAACAATATCTCGTCACATGATAACAACTCAGTATCTCCTATTCGACTGCCGTGCCGTGACATGCAGCCGGCGCCGTTCGTAGCTAGGTGGCGCTCCTGCGCTCAGCCGAGTTGCGGAGCGCCTCTATCGCCGTTTGCGCACACTGTTAAATGTTGTGGCACTGTCATAACAATTTATTCATGGGAAGTGTTTGTGTAAATGCTATGAGCTGGTCAATGTAAAGGCACAATCTTACACTGACATGCCCTGAATCCTGGCCTCCCCTCCAGGATATTCTCAATTTCCTACTACTACCATAGTTTCCAATGGTAGAAATACTTATAGTCATGGAGTATTGTTATTCGTTGCCATGTTAACAAACATCAGGGCATTGTTGTTTCTTGACCTACTGTTGTTTATTGAAAAAACTTTGCCTCTCTCCTTTTCTGGAATTTATTACTTATTTGGTTACTATCACTATATTTATCATCATGATTTTTATTATTCCCTCTCTCACTTGATCAGGAGGAATGACAATGTCAATTTGTTTGTACATGTATTATATAGGAGCCTGTTGACCAGTTTATAATATATACTTAAAAGTGCTACAGGAAAGTAAACTGCTGGGCGTCCACTGAGTTTCCCTCAATTTTGTTTGACAATAGTTGAAGAGCTATTTTAAACTGATTTGGCATCGATCTGATATTAAAGTATAAGTGCAGATATTTTTAAGCCAATCCCAAGCAATGTTTCAAAAATAGGCAGTGAAGCAACTACTGAAGTTAGGAATGTTGTGCTATGCCACTGGGTGCTCAAGTCTTCTTTTGACCCAGTTTGGCAGTGTCTATTCATTCAGGTAGACACTCAACTGGTTGTCTTTCCCATTTAAAAGACTGTAAAACAAATACACCAGGGCTTGTGAATATGACTGCTTTCACTGGTCACTCAGCCTGTGATATGACAGCACATGCCTATGCATGAACTGTAATAGGATGTGCTGGATGGGTGCATAGAACAGATCTTCCCCAGAGGTACACACTCATGGTAATGGTTTGAGACTAATTTCTTTTTAAAAAGATGACAAGGTTACATCAAATAATGGAAAATCTAGGACAGAATAATGACAATATTATGAAAAGGATAGATCGCTACTCTCCATATAATGGGATGCTGAGTTACAGACAGTGTAAAGGGACAAATCCTCCTCTAGCATTACTTTTCCTCAATAGTAGTAGTCAATACCAGTTATATTTTTTCGAATTTTGAACATGTCAATATTATCTCAGCTGTTTTTATGAAAAATTTCATATAATGTTATAAACAATATGTTATATTTTAAGCTAAAATATGTGAAAAGGAATTATTCTATTTTCGTTGTTACAATCAATATGTACTAGCTCTGAATGTACAGTTGATTTTTTTTTTTTTTTTTTTTTAGAAACATTTGAAATTACAAACTATTTGGCACACTTAAAATTTTTATTATTAATTATGCAATGATTGTTTAATATGTTTATTTCTGGATTCCTTTATGAAGTAATAACTGAACTTAATAAAAATTCATTTCTCAAGAAAAATTGTAAACCCTTTGGAAATGAAGTGGTAGTAAGCATGCCTCCAATTAGATTAGACATAGTTGTGTATTTTGGGCAAACTATGTAATTTCAGCTATGTTAACGTGAAAATTCAAAAGACTGTGTGATATATTAAAATGTGACAAAATAAATTAACGTAAAAACAAAATGACATTATTCAAAATTATTGAGATCAATTGAACCATGAGAACCTAAAATGTGAGAATTTCAGCTTCAAGAATCAGACCCCCAGGCAAGAACAACTGGAGCCAACTCTACAAGAAAATATAAGTAAACTAAAAAGTTTATTGTAATCTTACTCCTGTCAAATCTTCAGAAAAAGCTTTGCAAATTGGTGAACAATAGTAGCAACCAGGAAGGAGGGGGTAGATTACAACAGGCACAACAAAAAACTGATTTACATTTGAGTTTTTGGCCAAAAGGATTTCTTTTCAAGTAGAAAACACACACGCAGTCACACAAGTAGAACTCACACGCACCTGACCACTGTCTCTGGCTGCTGAGGCCACTGAATTTACCTCAATGGCCAGAGATTGTGGTCATATGTATGCAAGTTACGTTTGTGTGAATACATGTGTATTCTCTACTCTAGAAAAAAACATTTTGGCCAAAAGCTCAAATGTGTAGCTGTCTTTTCTTTGTGTCTGTCTACAGCTCAGTATCCCCTCTATAAAGTGATTAACAGTTTATCCTTTTTATAATATTGACAAGATTATATAATTTTTTAAATGTTCATTTTTACTTACTCCTCTGCATTGAACTGTTGTTTCTGACTATACAGATGTTCCACTCTGTCACAGAATACTGAACAAGGTATAACACTGCAAAATAAATGCAGAAATTTCATTAAATCAATATTTTGTATTTACCTACACATTTAATAACATCATGTAAAATAACATGTTGTGAAGATAAGAAAATGGTGAAAAGTGATTGTAGGGGCTGTTTTTTTATGCAGAAGTGAGTGCTGATAATTAGAACTATAATTCATTATACCATATAAGATTTTCTTGTGTGCAGTTTATAAAGAATAGAATAAATGACTGCTTGTCACACTGGACCATGACATACGTAATATACCAAAAATGTGAGTAAAGCATTTCCATTATTAGAAATGAAGGTCAGAGATTGATATCAGCAAAATTGATACAATATTTAGTTTTAGGTACATAAATAGTAACACAAAAATTGGAAATAGGCTTGGGTGGAAAATAAGAGCAAGATAAGATGCAGTAATGATTTGTCCAAGTTTATTACATTGTTTATTATATAATGTTGTGCAGAAAACAACTGTGTACCATTGTTGCTATTTGTATATGAATGTTTGGTGAGTGGAGATCCCATCAGAAACACCGCCTGTATATGAGTGTGGCTGGTTTTCTACAAAATTGTATAAGTACCATACAAGTACTGACCACCATTGGCTTGATAAAGGGCACCAGAAAGGAATGAGTAATGAATGTCTGAAAATGACAATTGCAGATGTTATGACTTAAGAGAGCAACCACTACATGTGATGCATGCTGACAATGTAAAGTGTCATCTTTTCACAGCCATAGTTTTTTTATAGGCTTGTGAGGACTTGACCAGTGAGACTCCCTACTCCCCAACATAACATCTCTGAGTGTCGAGTGCCACTGAATAGATACACTCTGCCAGTTTAGTCTATACTCAGCCTGTGTTACATTATGGAGAGGGAGAGGGGGGGGGGGGGGAGGGAGGCTCCATGGAGATTCAACCAGCAAGGATCCTCAATACAACATCTCAGACTATCAATTGGTACTGAGTTGATACTCTCTGCCAGTTTTTGTCTCGACTCTACCTGTGTTATACCAGGATACTCAGTCCACAACAGTGTATATACAATGTGTAAATAAAGCAGTACACTCTAATGTATGGATTCATCTCGTACCTTATCACATCTGTCTGTACATGAGTTCCTACAGACATTTTGAAATGGGCATTCAGTAATGTGACACCTTGTAGCATCAAAAACTGGGAGTTCTGTGGAATTGCATCTTTGGGGAGTACACGCTGGGACAGTGGGTTGCAAAAATTACATCTCTCATCTACTTAAATTGTAGGAAGAACCATGTTACAGGAATGTACAGTGCCAGTCTTCCAAAGATGAGGACTAACATCACGTCAGAATATTACAAAAGAAATGTTGGACATCTGAAGAAGAGAGCACTGGACCAACACTTTTGAGACTGGCAACCAAGAGTACAGGATCATCAAAGCGAATGGAAATTTGATAAACAACAAGCCGGAAGTCGAAAACATTTTGAATAATCATTTTTTAAATGTTGTAGAGAAAATAGGGATCTAAATGTTCATTAGAAGAAGCAAGGCAGTTAATGGAAGAGGTCTTACCCACACCGTTTGATACAATTGAAATTCCACCCACCGCTCCTGCTGAAATTAGGAAGATAATAAACTCTCTCAAGAATAAAAGCTCATATCAAACTGATGGCATTTCCAGCAGGATAATAAAAGCTTGTTCCCAAGAAATAAGTAGAATTCTTAGCCACACATGTAATAGCTCTCTGAAGCAGGGTAAGTTCCCAGATAGACTGAAGTACGCCATTGTTAAACCACTGCATAAAAAAAGGGGATATGTCTGATATCAACAACTACCGCCCAATCCCTCTTCTGACTGCCTTATCCAAAATTTTTGAAAAAGTAATGTATTGTAGAGTAACTTCACACCTTTGAAAAAATAAAGTTTTAACAAAATGTCAGTTTGGTTTCCAAAAGGGTTTTTCAATGGAAAATGCTATATATACTTTCACTAATGAAATATTAAATGCTCTGAGTAACCAGAAGTCACCCGTTGGGATTTTTTGTGATCTATCAAAGGCTTTTGATTGTGTAAATCATGGAATACTTCTAGATAAGCTCAAATACTGTGATATGAATGAGACAGTGCTCCAATGGTTTAAATCATACCTAACTGGAAGAGTGCATAAAGTTGAAATAAGCAGCTCACATAATATGCAAAAAAACTGGTGATTTCTCAAACTGGGGAACAATCGAGAAGGGGGTGCCGGAAGGTACGGTCTTTGGTCCTCTGCTGTTCTTAATATATATTAATGACTTGCCATTCTTTATTCACGAAGATGCAAAGCTGGTACTTTTTGCTGATGATACAAGTATAGCTATCACATCCAACAAACAAGAATTAACTGGTGAAATTGTAAACAATGTTTTTCAGAAAATCATTAAGTGGTTCTCTGCAAATGGGCTCTCATTAAACTTTGATAAAACACAGTATATATAGTTCCACACAGTAAATGGAATGACATCATTGATAAATATAGACTTCGATCAGAAATCGGTAGCTAAGGTAGAATATTCAAAATTTCTAGGTGTATGCTTTGATGAGGGGTTGAACTGGAAAAAACACACTGAGGATCTGCTGAAACGTTTGAGTTCAGCTACTTATGCTATTAGGGTCATTGCAAAGTTTGGCGATATACATCTGAGTAAATTAGCTTACCATGCCTATTTTCATTCTCTGCTTTCCTATGGCATCATATTCTGGGGTAACTCATCATTGAGTAAAAGAGTGTTCATTGCACAAAAGTGTGTAATCAGAATAATTGCTGGAGCTCATCCAAGATCATCCTGCAGACACTTATTTAAAGAGCTAGAGATCTTCACTGTAGCCTCACAATATATATATTACTTATGAAATTTGTTATTAACAATCTGTACGAATTCAAAAGTAATAACAATGCACGTGGCTACTGTTATAACTTCAAGTTGAACAAATATATTTCAAGGAAGACGCAATACATGAAAGCCACAGATCAAGTAAACAGAGTAAGACGTGTGTACACTTTAACAGTCAAATCATAACTGAGTCCGAGTCTAGCGGCCGATGGCTGGCTGACGCGTAGGTGGCGCTGCTGCTGCATGGCTGGCAGACATCGCTGCATGTAGAGGACGCGTGTAACTGCACGGCAGCACTTTGAAAGATCAGCGAGTCATAACACTTTTCCCCCCTTTTTTTGCACAGGTCTTGATGTAGGTGTTGTTTGACTGACCATAAAGTCTCGAGGAGGAGGCTTCCCATACGGACGAAAGCGTCCCTGATGATAATGAGTCAAGATGACAGGAGACGTCGGGGTTGAATCTGCTGGGGCCCCATGCACCAATCTGCCTGTTTCAGCAAGTCTGGTTGTTATAACAGGAGACATGGGCGATATGTCCGCGTCCGTAGGAGAAGGAGGCGATGAGAGTTGCTCCGACAGATGATTGTCATTTGGTTCCTGCATGGGCATGTCTCCTAGTGCCGTCAGTGCTTGTGCTGGCAACGATATGATGGTGAGAGGGGTGAGCGGACTGCATTGTGGGTAATGAGAGATTCCAGTATCCCGAGTGTCAGGTAGAGCCGAAGGTGGTGTAGCGGCATCCGGAACAGGCGTTGCCGGCACACGAGGCCGAAGCTGGTCCGAATGACGCACTGCAACACCTGTGTCTGTCTGGATTTCATACAGGCGTTGGCCACGGTGTCGTAAGATGTGGCCAGGACTCCAGTTTGGCTGCCTGCCATAACCCTATACCCATACAAGGTCTTCGGTGGTGAACCGGCCAAGCAAAGGCACCTGCAGCCGTGAAGTGGAAGGCCGCAGAAGATGAAATAGCGTGCGGGGCTGTCGCCCATGTAAGAGCTCAGCCGGGCTGTGGTTGCCCATGGGGGTGAAACGGTAAGAAGCCAGAAATTGGAGAAGCACATCATCAGCAGCAGAAGAAGTCAGGAGTTTCCTCATCTGAGCCTTAAATGTGCGGACCAGTCATTCAGCCTCACTGTTTGACTGTAGATGGAACAGAGTGGCCGTGACATGCATGACGCCATGACAGGCGCAAAAATCCGCAAAATCGGAAGAGGCAAATTGCGGACCATTATCAGTTACAATAGTAGAGGGAAGGCCTTCCAAAGAGAAAATGCGAGCTAGAGTATTGGTGGTTGCCACGGTGGTAGGCGACATGCAATGGACAATGAAAGGAAAGTAAGAGTAGGCATCAGTAATGAGAAGCCAATAAGTACCTAAAAAAGGTCCCACGAAGTCAGCATGAATACACTCCCAGGGCTTCTCAGGTGAAGGCCATGGTGCCAAAGATGACTTCGGGGCAGCGGTCTGTGATGCACAAGGGCCGCAGGTAGTGACTATGTGTGCGATTTCAGAGTCGATGCCGGGCCAGTACACGTGACGGCGCGCCAGAGATTTTTTGCGAGAGACACCCCAGTGCCCTTGGTGAAAGAGGCGCAAGACCAAAGCACGCAGAGACACAGGTACCACAACACTCAGCGAAGCATTTTTGGTGGAAAGGAGGATAACACCATCTCTAGCCATGAGGCGGTAACGCAAAGCATAGTAGTTCCACAACGGGTCAGAAGTCTTAGCAGACGGACGATCTGGCCAACCCTTCTGAATACAGCGTAAAACGCGGGAGAGGGTAGGGTCAAAACAGTTTGCTGAAATGTACGAATACCATCCCGAGAGAGTTGACAACCCCAAGTACGTGATAGATGCCTGAAAAAATTTTGATTTTTGTAGATTACACTTAAGACCGGCAGTCTGTAAGACATGAAAAAGTGTGCAGAGATTTTGAAGATGTTCGTCAGTGGTGGAGCCAGTGACAACAATGTTGTCCTGGTAATTTATACACCCAGGGACAGAGAGCAATAATTGTTCAAAGAATCGCTGAAAGAGAGCAGGGGCACTGGCAACCCTGAATGGCAATCGTTGGTATTGATAGAGGCCGAAAGGCGTGTTAAGGACCAGAAACTGCTGGGAAGCAGCGTCGAGAGGAAGTTGGTGATAAGCTTCTGACAGGTCAAGTTTAGAAAAATACTGGCCTCTAGCAAGTTTAGTGAACAATTCTTCAGGTTGAGGCATAGGGTAGGTGTTGATAAGGCATTGAGCATTTACAGTGGCTTAGAAATCGCCACAGAGACGAATATCACCATTTGGCTTAGCAACGACAACAACAGGAGAGGACCACTCACTGGAAGTGACAGGAAGCAAGACCTCTGAAGCAGTGAGACGATCCAGCTCCCATTTGACCTGATCACAAAGGGCCACAGGAATGGTCCAAGCCCGAAAAAACTGAGGCTGAGCAATGGGTTTGAGCGTGATATGAGCTTCAAAGTCGTTTGCACAGCCTAACCCAGGAGAAAAAAGGGACGAAAATGTCGTCGACAAGGAATCCAATTGAGCATTAGGAATAGCATCAGAGACGATATTGACAGAGTAATCTATGGAGAACCCAAAAACGTGAAAGGCATTGAAACCAAAAAGATTCTCCGCATTACTATGGTCGACCAAAAATATGGGAACAGTGCGAACGCCAGATTTATAAGATACCTCAGCATCAAATTGTCCCAAGAGAGAAATCTGTTTATTGTAAGTCCGTAACTGCCTAGTGACAGGTGGCAGGATTGGAGAACCCAACTGAAGATATGTCTGAGAATTGATGATAGTGGCAGCAGAACCAGTATCCACCTGCACGCAAACATCTCGACCAAGTATTTGGAGAGTGAGGAATAACTTCCCTGAAAGGGAAGAAGTACAATTGACAGACAACACAGAATCAGAATCAGCATCATGTACATGAACATCATGTTTGCAGTTGAATTTGCAAACGGATGACACATGACCCTTTTTCTTTCATTTGTGACACACGGCCCAACGTTGTGGACAATCTTATTGTGAATGTTTCATAAAACACTGCGCACATGAAGGAAGTTGCCGTGGGTTTTGCTGCAGTTTCTTAGAGGTTTGTTTACAGTTAGGTCAAGGCTGTGGCCACATCGGCTGGTGGGGACACGCCACACGCTTTGTCAACATCGCACAGAGGTTGTATTTCCCTGACGTCGCCCCATGCCTCTATTTGCACTCTAGTGGCGCAAGAAATTTCAAAAGACTGAGTGATGGATAGGACTTCATCTAGAATCGGATTTGCCAATTGAAGGGCACATTGCCTAACTTCTTTGTCGGGCACCGATCGGATAATAGCATCCCGTACCATGGAATCGGCGTAGGATTCTTTGTGAACTTCAGCAACAAATTGACACTTTCTACTGAGGCCATGAAGTTCAGCAGCCCAAGCGCGATAGGATTGATTCAGTTGTTTTTGACAATGATAAAAGGCAACATGAGAGGCTACTACATGCGTTTGCTTTTGAAAATAGACAGACAGAAGTGAGCACATTTCAGCAAAGGACAAAGACGCAGGATCTTTCAAAGGACGCAATTGTGACAACAACCAATACATTTGAGGTGAAATCCATGAAAGGAACAGAGACTTACATGTTTGTTTGTCCATGACATGAAATGCCAAGACGTGCTGTTGAAGACATTTTTTGTAATCAGACCATTCTTCCGCCGTCTTGTCGTAAGGAGGAAAAGGAGGTAGAGACAACGACGAGAGATGCCCCGCATTTGATGCTGCAACAGAATCATGAATCACATTTGTGAGAAGCATTTGCTGTTCTATGAGACCTTGCAATAGTTACTCTAAAGTAGCCATGGAAACATGTGGGTCAATGATGGAAAAGAAAAATCACTGCCTCGTCGCCAATTGTTATAACTTCAAGTTGAACAAATATATTTCAAGGAAGACACAATACATGAAAGTCACAGATCAAGTAAACAGAGTAAGACGTGTGTACACTTTAACAGTCAAATCATAACTGAGTCCAAGTCTAGCGGCCGCTGGCTGGTGGCTGCTTAGGTGGCACTGCTGCTGCATGGCTGGCAGACAGCACCCCATGTAGAGGACGCGCGTAACTGCGCGGCGGCACTTTGAAAGATCGGCGAGTCACAACAGCTACAACACTAGGAGAAAGGATGATCTTCACTACTTAAGGTTAAATCTAACTTTGGCTCAGAAGGGGGTAAATTATGCTGCCACGAAAGTCTTTCGTCACTTACCTAATAGCATCAAAAGTCTGACAGATAGTCATATAGCATTTAAAAGGAAATTAAAAGAATTTCTTAAGGGCAACTCCTTCTACTCATTAGATGAATTTTTGGATATAATAAGTGGGTAATTTCCCCAACCCCCATTAAAAAAATTAAAAATATTAAGTGTAATGTAATATTTTGTGTAGTGTAATATCTTGTATAGACACCTGACACGTTCCACATCATTACGAAGTGTCGTATTCATGACCTATGGAACAAGTACTAATCTAATCTCTAAACTAATCTAAACTGGAACAAACTAATAGTAGTTTAATACTTGATTATTAGTGGTAATGATGATGATGATGACGACGACGATGATGATGATGATAACTTACTCTTCATGCACAATTTCTTATGAGTGCAAATTTGTAATAATTGATGTCTGTGGCATTAAATGTATGGACAAGTGTGAAAAGATTCTCAAATCTTCAATGACATTAGGGGTTAGTTTTCTACTTTAGCTATTTCTTCACCTACTCTGGTTGATGTAGCAACATAGAGAAAAAAATTGCATGAAAAATAAATGAAAATTTGAAAACTTATAAATATTTGTAAACTGTGTGATTATTGCATAGAAATGGTTATGTGTTCCCAATACATAAAGAAAGAACACCTTATAGGCAACTCATTTCAGGAACAAAGAATACATGGTGTTAATTAATGAAGCTTATATATGTATTTTTCTAACACAGTAGGGATTCTTATATGGATATCACAGAGTATCTTCTCACTAATGAGTTTTGTAGCTGACAACTTGAGCTTCTTGAAAAAGAAAATGGCATCCAATTAGAGAATAAGACAGCTCTTCATTTGCATTTGTAACCTGCATGAGATTGATCAATTTTATTTTCTCTGCTTCAAAGTGTGAGAGGTTGAGGTGATGTGAATCACGTAACTTTCAACAAAGTATTGACTTGGCTAAGAAATATAAAAGTGTAGGAAAATAAAAAACATCCATCTAATTGCAGTGCAATCCATAACACTGTTACAACAGGCAGTAAGCAATAAAGTGTGGGCATGGATAGCAGTTGCCAAAGCCCTACTCCTGATCTTCACAGCTCCTAGGTTTCATATTTGCAATTAACTGGAATGCAGACCTTTTTTGTTTTTATTCTATATTTTAAGTGTTTAGTCTTGTGAGTTGTTTGATGGTGTTCCTTATCAATTCCAATATTTTAAGATCAAATCAATCTATTCATTTCTGTACTACACCCATTATATTTATTTTTTGTTTATTTAATTATTTAATATAAATAATTTTGTTGGATTTTGTCTTAGTATATTTTATAGAATCGAATTTTTAAATTATAGTTTATTGGTAATGTACGTGTTTTATGAAATATTATATAATTAAAATAATAATGAACATATAATGAATTTTACATATTCTACACTTTATTTGCAATTGCCATGTACCTGCTCTACTGTTCCTCCCAGTGCCTAGATCATTCTTCCTGAAAGCTGGAACAGATGTACAGATGTCCTACTAATCTATTTTTCTTGTCAGGGCCACCAAAACACTTTTTTCCCCACCTATTCATTTTAGTACTGCTTCATTTTGTATTTATTTAACAGGGTATCCACATACAGCACACACACTGACTCACTCTCTCTCTCTCTCTCTCTCTCTCTCTCTCTCTCTCTCTCTGTCTGCTGCCAGTCTCTCTCTCTCTCTCTCTCTCTCTACATGGTGACCAGTTGAGCTTTCTGTTTCATTGAAGAATTGTTGAGTGTGTAATACCTCATATTTTGTGTGACAGGAGACAGAAGGGAGAATTATAAAAGTGTGTTAGTTAAAAATAGATGTAGAAATAAATGGAATGTGAATAATAATGAAACATGAATCAGTCAACAGACCATTGACAAATTCATCAGAGATGCCCTCAATGTAAATATAACAACCACACATTTATTTGAATGATCATCATGTGATATACTCATTAAGAAAATTTGCTATTTTGATAAAACAACTGAGAAATTTGATAATATGGCAAAATATTATGACCATGATCAATAAAATATACATTCTAACTAACTATACAAGTCCTTGACAAAAGCAAGTTGTCATAAATTGTTATGTGATGCGTGGTATATTTTTAAGTGCCTTATGCATTAATCTAATTCTCTTATATTGGTGTAACATATACAGGGTGAGTCACCTAACGTTACCGCTGGATATATTTCGTAAACCACATCAAATACTGATGAACCGGTTCCACAGACCAAACGTGAGGAGAGGGGCTAGTGTAATTGTTTAATACAAACCATACAAAAATGCACTGAAGTATGATTTTTAACACAAACCTACATTTTTTTAAATGGAACCACGTTAGTTTTGTTAGCACAACTGAACATATAAACAAATATGTAATCAGTGCCGTTTGTTGCATTGTAAAATGTTAATTACATCCGGAGATATTGTAACCTAAAGTTGACGCTTGAAACCTCCGACATTCAGTTGCGTGTTGTAACAAACACGGGCCACGGTTGGCGAGCAGCATCTGCAGGGACATGTTTACGAAGACGACCGTGTTTACAAGTGTGGCTGTAGTGCTCTGTTGTGGTTTGGTCTAGCTGTCGCAGTGTCCGTATGTAGCGCTTGCTGCTACTGTTATTCTGCATTCGTCTCTGCACACGGACCAACTGTAGTACACCGTGTTACCAGACGTCTGTGATAGTGTAGTGTTGTAGGAACTGTGACCATGGTGTATTCGAACTCTGAAAAGGCGGAGATGATACTCATCTACAGCGAGTGTCGACGAAATGCAGCTGAAGCCTGCAGGGTGTTTACAGAACGGTACCCGGACAGAGAGCATCCAATGTGCCGCACATTGCAAAACATCTACCGCCAACTGTATGCAACAGGTATGGTCATAGCACGCAAATGGGTCCGTAACTGGCCCATCACAGGAGAAGCAGGTGCAGTTGGTGTGTTAGCTGCTGTTGCCATGAACCCACATATGAGTACATGGAACATTGTGAGAGCCGGTGGACTGAGTCAAAGTAGTGTCATGCGCATACTGCATCGTCACCGCTTTCACCCGTTTCATGTGTCGCTACATCAGCAATTACATGGTGATGACTTTAATCATCGACTGCAATTCTGTCAATGGGCATTAACAGAGAATGCGTTGCACTTCTACCTGTTTACCGATGAAGTGGGTTTCACAAACCACGGGGCAGTGAATCTACAGAACATGCATTACTGGTCCGTGGACAATCCTCGCTGGCTCAGACAGGTAGAGCGACAGCGACCGTGGACTGTATGGTGCGGAATCATTGGCGACCACCTCATTGGTCCTCACTTCATTGCAGGGGCCCAAACAGCTGCAACATACATCACATTTCTACAGAATGATCTGCCAACGTTGCTCGAAAATGTCCCACTGGAAACGCGTCGACGTATGTGGTATCAGCATGATGGTGCATCTGCACATTCCGCAATTAACACTAGGCTGACCCTTGACAGGATGTTCGACGGTCATTTCATCTGACGTGGAGGACGCATAAATTGGCCAGCTCATTCTCCTGATCTTACACCTCTGGACTTCTTTCTGTGGGGTACGTTAAAAGAGAATGTGTACCGTGATGTGCCTACAACCCCAGAGGATATGAAACAACGTATTGTGGCAGCCTGCGGCGACATTACACCAGATGTACTGCGGCGTGTAAGACATTCATTACGCCAGAGATTGAAATTGTGTGCAGCAAATGATGGCCACTACATTGAACAACTATTGGCCTGACATGTCGGGACACACTCTATTCCACTCCGTAATTGAAAACGGAAACCACGTGTGTACGTGTACCTCACCCCTCATGGTAATGTACATGTGCGTCAGTGAAAAAGACCAATAAAAAGGTGTTAGCATGTGGATGTAATGTGCTGTTCCAGTCTCTTCCGTACCTAAGGCCCATCACCGTTCCCTTTGGATCCCTACGTAATTCGGTGCTCTCCGATACACACGATCGAACAGCGGAGGAGTAGTACTCAAGCGTCGACTTTAGGTTACAATATCTCTGGATGTAATTAACATTTTACAATGCAGCAAACGGCACTGATTACGTATTTGTTTATATGTTTAGATGTGCTAACAAAACTAATGTGGTTCCATTTAAAAAAACGTAGGTTTGTGTTAAAAAACATATTTCCGTGCATTTTTTTATGGTTTGTATTAACCAATTACACTAGCCCCTCTCCTCACGTTTGGTCTGTGGAATCAATTCGTCAGTATTTGATGTGGTTTACGAAATATATCCAGCGGTAATGTTAGGTGACTCACCCTGTATACAAGGAAGTTCGTACTGCTCATAGAACATGATTTCTGGTTAAAAAGACTTTTAGACTGATGTCACATATCAGATAGGGATCATTGCTGTGTCTTTTAAAATGCCTATTCCACAGAAAAGCTTACCTTCTTGATCTTCCCAAAGATAAGACAATATTGTTTATAGCTACAGCCAACTTTCTTTATGCTGTACTTATAATCTCCCTATCGATTTGTTGTCAGTTATTTGAAGCCATCTTGAAAATAAAAGGTGATGTGATATGTTTTAGTGTAAATTCTGTATAAGTTTTGGAAAAAAAACTCCACTTTCTGTTTTATTTCAAGGAAAGTAAAAATTGTGCAAAATTGTGTGAAGTCATAAAAATTCTTGTTTTGTATGCAAAGTGGAGTCATTCTCTTTGTTTGTGTAGTCTGAAAGTTTGACATTTTTGTAATGGTAACTGACATATTATTTCCCTCAATAGTATATTCTATAAAACATATGCAAGAGGTACTGGGTTAAATTGAGGGAGGGAAATGTTCAATTTTAACCACTTGATGGCTGGAACAACAAGTTACCTATATTTAGATTTTTCTTTGACCAGTATAACAAGAAAGTTCTAATTGCTGCTTCATTCAGCAAGTTATTCATTTATGTCCTTCAGATACCTCACGCTGATGGCCTACAACATATTTAACTAACCAATTTACATTGAGTAGTGGTACTGCATTCTGCTGAACAGTTTCTAAAATCTATTTAAATTTTATAGTCTGAACCGACAAAATACATTTTACATGAATATTAATACTATTAACATGCAGTATCGGATATAGTTTTAGCTGTCATGAAAATAATCAAAATGTTTAAAGAGAATACTCACCTCATTGTTGAGCCGTACTTTGATCCAATACCTGACCGACTTAGCTGTTTCAAAATTTTTTCCCATTTTTTCCCATGCACAACAGAAAAAGATACCTTGAAAAGAAAATTCAACAGGTGAAAATATAAAAATCTAATCTAAAGGTAAGATAGATGACTAATATAAAAAATTAAATCTTTGGCATGGCTGGAATTCCCTTTTAAAAAATTAAAGCTTTGGTATGATTGGAATTCCCTTCAGTTGAATCAATTTATTAATACGATCATAAGAGGGGTTTGGAATACTATTTAACTGCATTATTTCTTATAGTTTTAAACAGCTATTATTTACAGTAGAAAGAATTTTGGAAATGTCTGCTTGTGTCTGTGTATGTGCGGATGGATATGTGTGTGTGTGTGCGAGTGTATACCTGTCCTTTTTTCCCCCTAAGGTAAGTCTTTCCGCTCCCGGGATTGGAATGACTCCTTATGCTCTCCCTTAAAACCCACATCCTTTCGTCTTTCCCTCTCCTTCCCTCTTTCCTGATGAGGCAACAGTTTGTTGCGAAAGCTTGAGTTTTGTGTGTATGTATGTGTTTGTTTGTTTGTTTTTCTATCGACCAGCCAGCGCTTTCGTATGGTAAGTCACATCATCTTTGTTTTATATATATATATATATATATATATATATATATATATATATATATATATATATATATATATATATATATATATATATATATATATATATATATAATGAAAGTGCTGGCAGGTCGACAGACACACAAACAAACACAAACATACACACAAAATTCAAGCTTTCGCAACAAACTGTTGCCTCATCAGGAAAGAGGGAAGGAGAGGGAAAGACGAAAGGATGTGGGTTTTAAGGGAGAGAGTAAGGAGTCATTCCAATCCCGGGAGCGGAAAGACTTACCTTAGGGGGAAAAAAGGACGGGTATACACTCGCACACACACACATATCCATCCACACATATACAGACACAAGCAGACATATTTAAAGACAAAGAGTTTGGGCAGAGATGTCAGTCGAGGCAGAGGTGCAGAGGCAAAGATGTTGTTGAATGACAGGTGAGGTATGAGTGGCGGCAACTTGAAATTAGCGGAGATTGAGGCCTGGTGGATAACGGGAAGAGAGGATATATTGAAGAGCAAGTTCCCATCTCCGGAGTTCGGATAGGTTGGTATTAGTGGGAAGTATCCAGATAACCCGGACGGTGTAACACTGTGCCAAGATGTGCTGGCCGTGCTTTCAGACAACACCACATACAAAGTTTGCCAAGGTAATCCCATTCCTGATGTCCAGGCGGAGCTTCAGGGAATCCTCAGAACCTTAGGCCCCCTACAAAACCTTTCACCTGACTCCATCAACCTCCTGACCCCACCGACACCCCGCACCCCTACCTTCTACCTTCTTCCTAAAATTCACAAACCCAATCATCCTGGCCGTCCCATTGTAGCTGGTTACCAAGCCCCCACAGAACGTATCTCTGCCTACGTAGATCAACACCTTCAACCCATTACGTGCAGTCTCCCATCCTTCATCAAAGACACCAACCACTTTCTCGAACGCCTGGAATCCTTACCCAATCCGTTACCCCCAGAAACCATCCTTGTAACCATTGATGCCACTTCCTTATACACAAATATCCCACACGTCCAGGGCCTCGCTGCGATGGAGCACTTCCTTTCACGCCGATCACCTGCCACCCTACCTAAAACCTCTTTCCTCATTACCTTAGCCAGCTTCATCCTGACCCACAACTTCTTCACTTTTGAAGGCCAGACATACCAGCAATTAAAGGGAACAGCCATGGGCACCAGGATGGCCCCTTCGTACGCCAACCTATTCATGGGTCGCTTAGAGGAAGCCTTCTTGGTTACCCAGGCCTGCCAACCCAAAGTTTGGTACAGATTTATTGATGACATCTTCATGATCTGGACTCACAGTGAAGAAGAACTCCAGAATTTCCTCTCCAACCTCAACTCCTTTGGTTCCATCAGATTCACCTGGTCCTACTCCAAATCCCATGCCACTTTCCTTGATGTTGACCTCCACCTGTCCAATGGCCAACTTCACACGTCCGTCCACATCAAACCCACCAACAAGCAACAGTACCTCCATTACGACAGCTGCCACCCATTCCACATCAAACGGTCCCTTCCCTACAGCCTAGGTCTTCGTGGCAAACGAATCTGCTCCAGTCCGGAATCCCTGAAGCATTACACCAACAACCTGACAACAGCTTTCGCATCCCGCAACTACCCTCCCGACCTGGTACAGAAGCAAATAACCAGAGCAACTTCCTCATCCTCTCAAACCCAGAACCTCCCACAGAAGAACCACAAAAGTGCCCCACTTGTGACAGGATACTTTCCGGGACTGGATCAGATTCTGAATGTGGCTCTCCAGCAGGGATACGACTTCCTAAAATCCTGCCCAGAAATGAGATCCATCCTTCATGAAATCCTCCCCACTCCACCAAGAGTGTCTTTCCGCCGTCCACCTAACCTTCGTAACCTCTTAGTTCATCCCTATGAAATCCCCAAACCACCTTCCCTACCCTCTGGCTCCTACCCTTGTAACCGCCCCCGGTGTAAAACCTGTCCCATGCACCCTCCCACCACCACCTACTCCAGTCCTGTAACCCGGAAGGTGTACACGATCAAAGGCAGAGCCACGTGTGAAAGCACCCACGTGATCTACCAACTGACCTGCCTACACTGTGACGCATTCTATGTGGGAATGACCAGCAACAAACTGTCCATTCGCATGAATGGACACAGGCAGACAGTGTTTGTTGGTAATGAGGATCACCCTGTGGCTAAACATGCCTTGGTGCACGGCCAGCACATCTTGGCACAGTGTTACACCGTCCGGGTTATCTGGATACTTCCCACTAATACCAACCTATCCGAACTCCGGAGATGGGAACTTGCTCTTCAATATATCCTCTCTTCCCGTTATCCACCAGGCCTCAATCTCCGCTAATTTCAAGTTGCCGCCACTCATACCTCACCTGTCATTCAACAACATCTTTGCCTCTGCACCTCTGCCTCGACTGACATCTCTGCCCAAACTCTTTGTCTTTAAATATGTCTGCTTGTGTCTGTATATGTGTGGATGGATATGTGTGTGTGTGCGAGTGTATACCCGTCCTTTTTTCCCCCTAAGGTAAGTCTTTCCGCTCCCGGGATTGGAATGACTCCTTACTCTCTCCCTTAAAACCCACATCCTTTCGTCTTTCCCTCTCCTTCCCTCTTTCCTGATGAGGCAACAGTTTGTTGCGAAAGCTTGAATTTTGTGTGTATGTTTGTGTTTGTTTGTGTGTCTGTCGACCTGCCAGCACTTTCATTTGGTAAGTCACATCATCTTTGTTTTTAGATATATATTTCCTACGTGGAATGTTTCCCTCTATGATAACTATATATATATATATATATATATATATATATATATATATATATATATATATATATATATATATATATATATATATATATAAAAATAGAGGGAAACATTCCACGTGGGAAAAATTTATCAAAAAACAAAGATGATGTGACTTACCAAACGAAAGCGCTGGCAGGTCGAAAGACACACAAACAAACACAAACATACACACAAAATTCAAGCTTTCGCAACAAACTGTTGCCTCATCTGGAAAGAGGGAAGGAGAGGGAAAGAGGAAAGGATGTGGGTTTTAAGGGAGAGGGTAAGGAGTCATTCCAATCCCGGGAGCGGAAAGACTTACCTTAGGGGGAAAAAAGGACGGGTATACACTCACACACACACACATATCCATCCACACATATACAGACACAAGCAGACATATTTAAAGACAAAGGGGTAAGTCTTTCCGCTCCCAGGATTGGAATGACTCCTTACCCTCTCCCTTAAAACCCACATCCTTTCGTCTTTCCCTCTCCTTCCCTCTTTCCTGACGAAGCAACCATTGGTTGCGAAAGCTAGGATTTTGTGTGTATGTATGTGTTTGTTTGTGTTTCTATCGACCTGCCAGCGCTTTCGTATGGTAAGTCACATCATCTTTGTTTTTAAATAAAATCCTAGGCATGGTTAATTGCAACTCAAGATTCAAACAACACAGATGGTACTGCCACCTTTCCTCCACTTTTAATAACTTATCCACTATTGACAGCTGTTAAAGAACAACTGACACATAATAAGGTACAATTTGCCAACTGCTGTGGAACAGCCAACAATTGTTACAGAACACCCAATGATAGTATAAGGAAATGTAAAGGGTAGGATGTGTTAACTGCATTGTTGCATTGGAAGCTGGTCAAGTCAAGTGTACTACTGTGGCCACAGTAATGGATGTGTCCAACAGTGTCAACTCATCATCACAAAAGGAAAAAAGGTTGCTGATGGTGGAAATGGTAATTGAAAGCATGCTGGTGGTTGTAGACAGAACACCACATTGCAAGATGATCAATACATAGCCCTAGTGGCAAAAAGAAAGAGACATCTCACTCTTAGGCGGATCACTGCATAACTTGAAACTGCTGCTGGTACATGTGCCTCAGCCAGAACCATTTGTGGCAGTTATATCAGGCTGATTTGTATGCTTGAAAGCCTGTTAAATACATCTCACTTCAACTACACCATCACTGAGAAAGAGTTTATTGGTGAAGGTAGGATGTTGGTTGGGATCAGCATCAATAGTCCAGAGTGATGTTCTACAATGAACCCTGCTTCACTGTGGCAAATGATTCTGGCCATCAGCTAGTGTGGACAGAGAAAGAGAGGAACATATTACACACCATAGAGTGTCCACGAACATCATCAATATGGCCTAGGCATTGTGGTGTGGACAGGCATTTTGCACAATGGCTGAATGCCATTGCATATCATTGTGCAAGGTACAATTACAACACAGCGGTATTGCTGGGAGATTATTCTGGATCTTGTATGCCTCATTTAGGGGTGCAGCAGATCCCAGCTTTCTGTTTACGGATGACAATGCTACAGAGGACCGCTGAGATGTCAGACAGACTGGAAAGTGAAGATACTGAATATATGGAATGGCCGGCATATTCTCTGGACATAATCGCAGTAAAGCATGCCTGGAAAGGGAAGCTTTTGGCAGACTTGTTTTTCAATTAACACCACCTCCCAAACTGTGAAAGGACTGAAAATCACCTTGAGAGAGGCACAGGACAATATCCTCAATTATTTGGTAGCCAGCATTAATAACAGGTGAAAAATGTGCATTAGTGCCCAACGAGGGCATATTCCTTACTGAGAGTCTGGTATCGACCATTGTATTGGGAGTCTAACCTGTGCCAAGCATAAACATTATGTATGTCTGTTATCTATCTTTCCCATGTAGTGAAATCTGTACCACTTTTTGTTATAAATATACCACTCCACCTCTATTACTTATGTACTGTGTTTCATGTCGTCAATCATTGCCTGTGATTATTCCTGTCCAACAATGTCTCTGTTCCTTAGTAATTGTCAAGGAATGTATCTTTAATTTCTAAATAACCATTCTAGAAGCATATGGAACATCTTAAAACATTAATAAATTTCATACCTGTTTATAGTTCTCTCTGTGACAAGTATGCCAAGCTGAACCTTGAATCTCAGGCTTGTCAAGTAGATTTTTCAAAACCTGAAACGGAAGAATAAATATGACATTTTATCTGCATATAATTAGATGATCCATTCAGTTATACAATAAGTTTCATAAATAATTATAGAGAAACTGTTTAGTGTATATGAAGCTAATGATCTAAAATCTGTTGTAACACAATTGACTACTAGGGAAAAATTATCATGGATTTGCAACATTAGTTGCACTGCAAACATTAAATTATCAGTGACTAAAAAATAAGTACAATGCTTCAACTGTTTTAGAAGACCATTGCACTTCAGATACAAATTGGACTGACTGAATAATTGTTTGAGATACAACAGGATGATGATTATATGGTCATAGTACTGCCTAGAAGCCAGTGTAAAAAAAAAAAAATAAATAAATAAATAAATAAATAAAAAAAATCAATGTTGTCACTTACAGTGAAAGATTCATTATTAATTAAGTTAACCTAAATATTTTCATCCATTCAGTCAATACTGTCCATTGGGGTAATCTTATGGGACAATGCAGCTAAATTAAAAAAAAAAAAAAAAAAAAATATTCTGCCGAAGTGTGCAGTAAGAATATTACACAAAGTTGATAACTTAACACTGAAGAAGTCTCTTATGGACCCAGGCACTTTTATGCTTAAGTGCCAAGCAAATACTCCATAATGATATTTGTGATTAATAATGTGAATTAATGTATCACAATTTGTGCAAGTAACAGCCAGAATAACAGAAATAAAAAAAACTCTATAAAGACTAAGCTTACATACCTGGAGGTCAGAACAGAGTTTTATATACCGCTGCAAGTGGCCAATATAACTGACAAAACATGACCTTCTTAATACAAATATTTGAGTTACTGTATTCAAAATTTATAGCCCTGATTCCAAATACTCTAATACATTGTCAGAGCAGTAGCTAACGAGATATTATTTTACTTTAATTTAGAATATTTGGGGATTTTCAATTCCTTGCCTGATGCCTACTAACAAACTATTACAGACATTCACATCAGATATTAAAGATGCACTGTAACCCTACAGAGGTGTATATAGACTGGATGAAAACTGTATTTACTTCTTGAATGTGGTAGAGAATTCCAGAGTTCATCCTGAATTCATTCTTATTATTAACTACAACAACCATTGTGGATTGTATGTATCAGGAGGTAAGTGTCAGGATCCCCACGCCCCTGCAAGATGTTCAGCTATCAACTTTACACAATAGGCACCTTTCTTATCAAGTCATATCACAGTACTGAGTGAAAGTATCCAGAGTATGCTAGCAATCCTGTCTGCAAGCCAACATAATGAAAGTGATTTGTAAGTACAAAGCAGGAACAAATGTGCTTTCAGGATAATCTATACTTATGTCACTGCCATGTCAGTTTTTTATCCATCTGAAGCTTGGGAACTTGACACACAGAACTTTATCCAGTCTCTGCCTGTTTAATTCTACTTTTGGTACATCTACATCTACATCTACATTGATACTCCGCAAGCCACCCAACGGTGTGTGGCGGAGGGCACTTTTACGTGCCACTGTCATTACCTCCCTTTCCTGTTCCAGTCGCGTATGGTTCGCGGGAAGAACGACTGTCTGAAAGCCTCCGTGCGCGCTCTAATCTCTCTAATTTTACATTCGTGATCTCCTCGGGAGGTATAAGTAGGGGGAAGCAATATATTCGATACCTCATCCAGAAACGCACCCTCTCGAAACCTGGCGAGCAAGCTACACCGCGATGCAGAGCGCCTCTCTTGCAGAGTCTGCCACTTGAGTTTATTAAACATCTCCGTAACGCTATCACGGTTACCAAATAACCCTGTGACGAAACGCGCCGCTCTTCTTTGGATCTTCTCTATCTCCTCCGTCAGACCGATCTGGTACGGATCCCACACTGATGAGCAATACTCAAGTATAGGTCGAACGAGTGTTTTGTAAGCCACCTCCTTTGTTGATGGACTACATTTTCTAAGCACTCTCCCAATGAATCTCAACCTGGTACCCGCCTTACCAACAATTAATTTTATATGATCATTCCACTTCAAATCGTTCCGCACGCATACTCCCAGATATTTTACAGAAGTAACTGCTACCAGTGTTTGTTCCGCTATCATATAATCATACAATAAAGGATCCTTCTTTCTATGTATTCGCAATACATTACATTTGTCTATGTTAAGGGTCAGTTGCCACTCCCTGCACCAAGTGCCTATCCGCTGCAGATCTTCCTGCATTTCGCTACAATTTTCTAATGCTGCAACTTCTGTGTATACTACAGCATCATCCGCGAAAAGCCGCATGGAACTTCCGACACTATCTACTAAGTCATTTATATATATTGTGAAAAGCAATGGTCCCATAACACTCCCCTGTGGCACGCCAGAGGTTACTTTAACGTCTGTAGACGTCTCTCCATTGATAACAACATGCTGTGTTCTATTTGCTAAAAACTCTTCAATCCAGCCACACAGCTGGTCTGATATTCCGTAGGCTCTTACTTTGTTTATCAGGCGACAGTGCGGAACTGTATCGAACGCCTTCCGGAAGTCAAGGAAAATGGCATCTACCTGGGAGCCTGTATCTAATATTTCCTGGGTCTCATGAACAAATAAAGCGAGTTGGGTCTCACACGATCGCTGTTTCCGGAATCCATGTTGATTCCTACATAGTAGATTCTGGGTTTCCAGAAATGACATGATACACGAGCAAAAAACATGTTCTAAAATTCTACAAGAGATCGACGTAAGAGATATAGGTCTATAGTTTTGCGCATCTGCTCGACGACCCTTCTTGAAGACTGGGACTATCTGTGCTCTTTTCCAATCATTTGGAACCCTCCGTTCCTCTAGAGACTTGCGGTACACGGCTGTTAGAAGGGGGGCAAGTTCTTTCGCGTACTCTGTGTAGAATCGAATTGGTATCCCGTCAGGTCCAGTGGACTTTCCTCTATTGAGTGATTCCAGTTGCTTCTCTATTCCTTGGACACTTATTTCGATGTCAGCCATTTTTTCGTTTGTGCGAGGATTTAGAGAAGGAACTGCAGTGCGGTCTTCCTCTGTGAAACAGCTTTGGAAAAAGGTGTTTAGTATTTCAGCTTTACGCGTGTCATCCTCTGTTTCAATGCCATCATCATCCCGTATTGTCTGGATATGCTGTTTCGAGCCACTTACTGATTTAACGTAAGACCAGAACTTCCTAGGATTTTCTGTCAAGTCGGTACATAGAATTTCACTTTCGAATTCAATGAACGCTTCACGCATAGCCCTCCTTACGCTAACTTTGACATCGTTTAGCTTCTGTTTGTCTGAGAGGTTTTGGCTGCATTTAAACTTGGAGTGGAGCTCTCTTTGCTTTCACAGTAGTTTCCTAACTTTGTTGTTGTACCACGGTGGGTTTTTCCCGTACCTCACAGTTTTACTCGGCACGTACCTGTCTAAAACGCATTTTACGATTGCCTTGAACTTTTTCCATAAACACTCAACATTGTCAGTGTCGGAACAGAAATTTTCGTTTTGATCTGTTAGGTAGTCTGAAATCTGCCTTCTATTACTCTTGCTAAACAGATAAACCTTCCTCCCTTTTTTTATATTCCTATTAACTTCCATATTCAGGGATGCTGCAATGGCCCTATGATCACTGATTCCCTGTTCTGTACATACAGAGTCGAAAAGTTTGGGTCTGTTTGTTATCAGTAGGTCCAAGATGTTATCTCCACGAGTCGGTTCTCTGTTTAATTGCTCGAGGTAATTTTCGGATAGTGCACTCAGTATAATGTCACTCGATGCTCTGTCCCTACCACCCGTCCTAAACATTGTAAATTAATTGATTTCTTTGTACCCGAGTTGGCTACAAATCAGCTGTAAGCCTCTTCATTATTCTCCTGGCTGTGTCTAGAATGGGCATGCTTAAGCCCATCATCAGCAAACATTACAGTTTTAGAAGAGTCTCCCAGAGTCCAAAGTAAAACATTCAGGATAGACAGAGAAAAGGTGTGAAACGAGTACCAAACCTCATGGCACACTGTATTTAATTGTAAAATATAAACTTTCACGGCCAGAATTGTCACAATTAATAAAATATTCTGGGCTATTATGCTGTGGTCAAAGGGATTTCACTTTAAAACCCGACATTTTGTCCCCATCTATGGAGGACATTTTTTAGGGGGATCATAGCTTTGTTAAATGTACGATACACACCCTGGCTTGCTATTTAGTCAATAGTGAGCCAAGATGTGAATTGGACATTCAAAAAAACTATGATCTCCCTTGAAATTGATAATGTGACCCACTGTTTTTACTATAATTATGACTCCACTGACGTGAGAAGGCTTTTAAAGCCATAACTTGTTGATTTTCTCTAATATGATTTCTTGATCTATACAATGAAAGGTCTTGAAAAGATTACAGAAAACCCCACCAGGGTTATCTCTCTGTTTGGTTCCATTAAAATTGAATTTCTTAAAATTTTATGATAAGTATTTCACAGCAACCAGAAAGTCCACATTAACAGAACTGAGAACATGTACGTGACTGTCCAGTGGATATGAAAACCAATAACTTGAGAATGGAATGAGATATTGTTGTGTCTCAATTTTAAATAAAGTCTCAATATCCTATTTACATTTCACAGACAGCAACATATTGGCTAAAATCAACCACATGCAAAGTTTATACAGTGCATTTTTTTCTTTGCAAACTCTTTAAAATTCCATGTACTGCTTTACTTAATTTGATGCAGCACAGTAAGTATGACAAATAATGAAAAGAAATTCAGTCCTTTATTAAGCAAAGATATCACATGTAAGACGTGCAAAAATTAAATTTTTCGCTGAAAAGTCTTCTTAAAATCAGGTGATAAGTATTCCACAGCAGCCAGAATGTCATCTCTCAACATAGGTAGCAGCATTAGGTGAGAGTTCGTTGACAAAAAAGCCATTCTCAAAGGAGAGACTGGTTCCAGCCACAATCAGGCATCGAAATAATGTGTTGGTGAAAGTTGAAAATTTGTGCAGGATTGGGACATGAACCAGGATCTCCTACTTAATGTGAGCAGTTGCCTTAACCACCTTAGCCACCTGGACACGCTTTCCATCCAACCCAAATTCTCAACTTGTCACACACCAGTAGCACCCACTGTCCATTCACCTACTTGCTCACAGTGAGTCCTGTACTCCAGCAAGAGGCTCGGACCCTGTTGTGTATCTGCACTGGTGTTTTCAAGGCAGTTATGCCTACAGATATACTCAACATATGAAATATCCTACACATCAAGTAACAGTGTTGTGCCTTTTCTGTCAGACATGTCTGATGTATAACTAGAGAAAAGATACATACTGCCAAACAGAAAATTAAAGAGGCCTCTGGAGAAAGGAGAAGTAGCTGCATGAATATCAAGAGCTCAAATGACAAACCACAGCTAAGCAAAGAAGGAATATATGAAGGGGAAATGGAAACGAGTGTACGTCATTGTTGGCTGGGAGACCCCATGCGGGGAGGGGGGGAGGGGGGGGAGGGGGGGGGGGAGTTTGGCCGCCATATTACAAGTCCTTTTTAGTTGACGCCACTTCAGCGACTTGTGGGTCAATGATCATGAAAATGATGATGAAGGACACACAACACCCAGTCTCCTGCTGCGAATCAAACCCAGGACCCCTGCGTGATAAGCGGAAATGCTACTGCTAAGCTACAGAGGTGGACATATTGAGGGACTATATGAGGGAAATGAACTTGAAGGCAATATTATAGAAATGGAAGAGGAAGTAGATGGAGATGAGTTGGGAGACGTTATACTGCAGGTAGAATTTGACATCAGGGGTAAAACATAGGGAATGATAGGTTATTTACAACCTGTAGAGAAATCAAACTGTAGTTGTAATAATCAAAGGGCATGAAAGGGAAGCAGTGGTTGAGAAAGGAGTGAGACATGGTTGTTGTATATACACAATGTTATTCAATCTGTATACTGGGCAAGCAATAAGGGAAGCCAAAGATAAATTTGGACAAGGAATTAAAGTTCAGAGAGAAGAAATAAAATCTCTGAGGTTTGCAGATGGCACTGTAATTTTGTCAGAGACAGCACAGGACTTGGAATTGCAGCTAAATGGAAGGATATAAGAGGAACATTACTAAAAGCAGAACAAGGGTATTGAATGTAATCAAATTAAATTAGGTGATCCTCAAGGAATTGGCTTAGGAAATGAGACACTGAAAGTACTAGATTAATTTTGCTATTTTGGCAGTAAAATAGCTGACAGTGGCCAAACTAAAAATGATGTAAAATGTCGACTGAATTTTAACAAGAAATGTATTACTGACAATTGTTAACAGCAAGTATAAATTTCAGTGTTAGCAATTCTTTTCTGAAAGCATTTGTCTGGAGTACAGCCTTGTAGAGAAGTGAAACCTGGGTAATACGAAGTCCAGACAATGAGAGAATGGAAGCTTTTGAAATGTTGTGCTATGGCAGAATGTTGAAGATTAGATGGGTACTAATGAGAAGGTCACTAATGAGAAGGTACTAAGTAAAATTGGGGAGAAAAGAAATTTGTGGGATTGGTTGATAGGACACACTGTGAGACAACAAGGAATCAACAATTTAGTACTGGAAGGAAGAATGGAAAGGGGGGGTGGGGGGTGGGGGGGGGGGGGAGCAGGAGATTGAAGAAGGAGATCAAGAGACGATTACAGTAAACACATTCAAAATAATGTAGGTTGCAGAAAGAAGATGTCAGGAGATGTAGAGGCTTACACAGGGTAGAGTAGCATGGAGATCTGTATCAAACCATTCTTTGAATTTAATAGCACAAAAACAGTTCTCTCTATTACCAAACATACTGTTCCTTGATGCCTCGGGGTGTGGCCTGTCAACTGATACCTTCCTTTAGTCAGGATGTACAATGAGGTTCTTTTCTTACCGATTTGATTTAGTACCTCTTCCGCAGTTATCTAATCTACCTATCTAATCATTAGAATTCTGCCAAGGCACCAAATTTCAAAACACTTTTATTCTGTTTCCTCTGTACTGTCCATTGTAGTCTCTCACTTCTGTACAATGGTATACTCCAATCAAATACTTGTATTAGACTTTAAAATATTTCTGTCTTTTGGAAGCACTTTTCCTGCTATTGACAATCTACATTTTATATCCTCTTAACCTTGGACACCATCAGTTATTTTGCTGTTCAAATACACACATCAAAAAAAGTTTTGCATCACTCTGGTTCCCAGAACTCCTGATGATAGACACTGACTGCGGATATTGTATCATAGACACAGTCCCTTTGACTGTACAGAGATGTCACTAAACCTGCCCAAAGATGTAAACAACCATGTATGAGGAGCGCCTATTAGAAGGAGTGCATGACGATTTCCAACTACTATTTGTTTTAGTGATTCTGGGCTAGCCAGATCTAGTTGTTTGACAGGGGCCTTGCATGCCAGTGCCCCCCCTCACATGGCACCAGCCAATGCACACCAAAGCTAATCTAAGGCAGACAGTAGGCTCGTTCCCATGTCTGAGACAAATATCTCAAGTTCCAACTTCTTCTAAATCTTCTATGGAGTCCTCAGTTGCTTCCATAGCTGACAGGGCTTCCAGTTTCCCATGCAAACAAACTGTACATTCATCCAATCACATCCCACTCACATTAATACATGATTCACAAATACAAACTCATGGAACAATAATGAGGAAATTCAGTAAAGACAGCAAAAAGGACAACAAGCACCAAGAGCCAACAGTGACCTCACACCTGGAAGAAGCTTTCACACATCAAATCAAGATTTCTGTTCTGAAAAGGAAGGCCTCTGCAGTGTCTTCTGTGGGAAACACAAAACAACAACCAGTACAAGAAGATGAAAATGGAATGGAAACTGATCCCATTTCCAATGTGCCAATCTCCAACCACTTTCATGCACTTTCTGATGATGAAACTGATGACAGTCCCACACCATCTGTTCCAGACCAAACTCAGACTGCCAATTCCTCCAAACCAGAATTGCCAGAAATTCTTTCATTAATCACAGCATTGCAATTTGCAACCTAAATACCTCAAATGTGGTCAAGCTCACAAGACTGCGTAATGCACGAAACTGCTAAATGTTGCACCAACTTGTTGAAATTGCAAGGACAGTCATACTGCCAACTACCAGAAATGTCTGTCTACTTAGAGATACTCCATACCTACAATAACCAGAAGGCCAAGATGAGGAGATCTCCAGTCCAAGACAGATTGGAAAGGCAAAATCCTCCTTCATCTAATCCTTACCAATCAAACTTACATAATTGTATAAAATGAAGACTACCATGTCCAACCAATATTCAGCCCCTAGTGATCGCAAAGTTGGCTGGAACCGCCTACTAACCCCTTCTCACTCTCAAAGTAACAATCGGGCTCCTGATGGAACACCAGCAAATATCACGCCTGACATCTGATTTATTCTTGGAATCAAACAACAGAAAGTCCAAAAACTGATCCTGACCACATAATCCTGCCTGCTGACAAAGGCTCCACCACTGTTGTTTTGAACTGCAATCACTGCCTGGCAGAAGGATGCTGCCAGCTGTCAGATTCATCCACCTACAAACCCTGCCACAGTGACCCTATTCCAGAAATCCATCAGCATCTTCAGTCTCTCCTGCAATCATTAGGCCCAGCCGAGAATCCCTCCCCAGAGCCCATCTCTCTCTCCTCACCCCTACCACTCCCTCCACTCCTTCCTATCTTCTACCTGCTTCCTAAAGTCCATATATCCAACCACCCAGGATGCCACCACTGTGGCTGGTTACTGTGCCTCCACTGATAGAATCTCCCCTCTCATAGACCAATACCTTCAACCTATTTACCTGTAACCTACCATCCTATATAAAAGATACCAACCATTTCCTCCACTGACTCTCCACAGTTTGCCACATGGTGTCCTGCTCATCACTATTGAATGCCACCTCCCTTTACACTAACATCCCTAATGCCAATGGCCTTACCGCTATTGAACATTATCTATCCCAATGCCCAACAGGTTCCAAACCAACCACCACCTTCCTAGTCGCCATGACCTACTGTATCCTCACCCACAATTACTTCTCCTTTGCAGGCATTACCTACAAACAGATCCAGGGTACAGCTATGGGCAACCACATGGCCCATCCTACACCAACCTATGCACGCCTCATCTACAGGAATACCTCCTAAACACCCAGAGTCCCAAACCTCTCATCTGGTTCAGATTCACTGATGACATCTTCATGATCTGGATCAAGGACGAGGATATCCTATCCACATTCCTGCAGCACCTCAACACCTTCTCCCCCATTTGCTTCACCTGGTCCTGTTCAACCCAATAAGCCATCTTCCTCAATGTTGACCTCCTCCACAAAGATGTCTATATCAAACCTACCAACCACCAGTAGAACCTCCACTTTGACAGCTGCCACCCATTCCATGCCAAGAAGTGCTTCCATACAGCTTAGCCACTTGTGGTCATTGCATCTGTAATGATGACCGGTTCCTCTCAAAATACACTGAAGGTCTCATTGAGGCCTTTATAGACCATAACTACCCTCCCTACTTTGTACAAATACAGGTCTCCCATGCCTTATGTTTCCAGTCACCGAACACCTCACAAAGTCCCACCATCCAGCCACAGAGTAGCATTCCCCTTGTGGCTCAGTTTCACCCAGGACTGGAGCAACTAAACAGTCTCTGCCAGGGTTTCTATTACCTCTTGTCATGCCTTGAGATAAGAACTGCTCTACCCACTATCCTTCCCATCCCTCCCATAGTGGTATTTGCCACCCACTGACCCTACACAATATTCTTGTTCATCTGTACACAACCCCACTCCCAAGCCCTTGCCTCGTGGCTCATATCCCATTAATAGACCTAGATGCAAGACCTGTCCCATACATCCTCCCACCACCACCTATTCAAGTCCAGTCACAAATATCACCTATCCCATCAAAGGCAGGGTACCTGTGAAACCAGTCATGTGATCCACAAGCTAAGCTGCAACCAATGTGCTGCGTTCTCAGTTGGCATGACAAGCAACAAGCTGTCTGTCTGCTTGAATGTCCACCAACAAACTGTGGTCAAGAAACATCTGGTGGTGGTGGTGGTTGGTTGGATGTTTAAGGGGGACTAAACAGCGAAGGTCATCAGTTCCCCAGAAACATCTGGAACACCCTTTTGCTGAGAATGCCACCCAACATGACCTTCTTCATTTCAATGACTGCTTCACAGCCTGTGCCATCTGGATTCTTCCAAATATTCTACCTTTTCTGAATTGCAGAGGTGTGAACTCTCCCTGTAATATATCCTATGTTCTTGTAATCCTCCTGGCCTCAACCTCCGTTAGTCATTGTCCTCACCCATCAGTCCCTTCTCTATTCCCATTACAGCACTATACAGCCCTCTATTCCACCAATGCACCCAGTCTAAAATTTTGTTCCTTTTCCACTACCCCCCCCCCCCCCCAAAAAAAAAAAAAAATCTCTCCTCTGCCCACTGTCTAACCTCCCAACTGCACTTAGCTGCCCTACTCTCCAACTTGTCTCTGCATGCTCCCAGCAGCATTTTACTGTCCCCCACCCCTACCTTGTTATCCCTCCCACTCCGTGCCCCAGCCTCCTCCTTTCCCCCACCCAGTTGCCTCTCTCATAAAGCACTGCTGCTTGCAGTTTGGCACCAGCTACCAGAGACTTTAGTCATGTGTGTGTGAGTTGCATTTGCATGTGTGTATGTGGTGCGCGCACACGCGTGTGTGTGTGTGTGTGTGTGTGTGTGTGTGTGTGTGTGTGTGTGTGTTTTGTAGGTCTATTTTTGATAAAGGCCTTGTTGGTTGAAAGCTAACTTTCCAACAGTCTTTTGTTGTGCCTTTCTGTAACTCAATATATGGGTGTGGTTTTTCAACACTCTCATTTCCAAAAAAAAAAAAAAACACCACCACCTATAGAGATCATTACTCATAGAAACATAGATCAAGCAATTCACACTCTCACAGATATTGTTACTGAAATCTACAACGTTGCAACAGCTACCACTGTTCACCATTCAGCCCATCAACTTCTACTGGAACATATGCAGGAACTCATTGCTGAGAAGAGACACTACAGATGTCACTGCCAAACTTTCAGGGTCCAGAAGATCAGCGATGCATGGCTCAGCCAATATATTAGACTCCAGCTACAGCAACACTGAAACCAAATTTGGGATCAGACCCTCAATGAAGTAGAACAAAATCAGAACATCTTTTGGCAGATTACCAAATTAGGTGGTCGTGCGGTAGCGTTCTCGCTTCCCATGCCCGGGTTCCCAGGTTCGATTCCTGGCGAGGTCAGGGATTTTCTCTGCCTCGTGATGACTGGGTGTTGTGTGATGTCCTTAGGTTAGTTAGGTTTAAGTAGTTTTAAGTCTAGGGGGCTGATGACCATAGATGTTAAGTCCCATAGTGCTCAGAGCCATTTGAACCATTTTTTTAGGGAGACAACTCCAAGCAACCAGCAGACCCATCCAAGGTCCAAATGAACTAGTCCTGCTGGCAAGGCTGAAGCCATGGTGAGTGCTCTTGAGCTTCAAGTTACCACGCCAAATATCAAATATCAAGAAAGCAACAACCACAAAGAGATGGTTATCCAATAGGACTCAAGAACGTTATGGCTCAAAATTAAAACCTCATTTCCTATTATTACTTCTGACATCATATATGGACACATTGAATCCCTTAGCAACAAAGAGGCACCAGGGCCTAACTGAGTCACTCCACCTCAAACAGTTGCCACCAAATGGTATCATCTTCCTAAGAAATATTTACAATGCTTGTTTACAAGTGTGCTTGGGAATTATTTGTCAGGAAGCAGAAGAAATCAGTGACATGTGTGAGCAGAGAAATGCAGATGTGACAGTCAACTATCAGGTGCATTCTACACAAAGTCTGCATGTAAAACCAGACAGGCTGCAGTTATTGCATACGCTGGCTACTTGGGACAATGAAATTTGTTCTGACTTTTGCAATGACCTGCAGCAGCTACTGGGGTAAGAAGTTTTTTAATAGAAGCTTGCCTTCAGTGACAAAGCCAAGTTCAATATGCCTGGAAAGATGAATCATTATAATGTGCATGTTTTGGGCACAGAGCACCCAAATAAGATTGTGGAATACATTCATGATTCACCTAAACTGTGACTGCTTTTTTTACCTAGAAACACTACAACTGTGGCTTATGGCATAATTACAGCAAGACAGTGGAGCAGTGGTGGCTGGTGCTCATTTTCATTGGTAGGGCTCAGAAAAAAACTCACTGAACTTTATAATGGAATTGCTCCAAATTGTTTGTTGTATAACATCCATTTGAATCATACTGCTTAAAAACATTGGAAAAATAGTAATTTACCAGTAGTAATTATGCTGTTATAAATACAGGCCTAATCCAAGAAATACTGTCGCTAGTAATAAAGCACACTAGGTGATCAAAAGTATCCAGACACCCCCAAAAACATACGTTTTTCATATTATGTGCATTGTGCTGCCACCTACTACCATATACTCCATATCAGTGACCTCAGTAGTCATTAAACATTGTGAGAGAGCAGAATGGGGCACTCAACGGAACTGATGGACTTTGAATGTGGTCAGGTGATTGGGTGTCACTTGTGTCATACGTCTGTACAAGAGATTTCCACACTCCTAAACATCCCTAGGTCCACTGTTTATGATGGCTGATAGAGACCACCAATAGTTGAAGAGGATCATAATGTGTAACAGCCAGACATCTATCCAGAGCATCACACAGGAATTTAAAACTGCTACAGGATCCACCACAAGTACTATGATAGTTAGGCAGGAGGTGAGAAAACTTGGATTTCATGGTCAAGCAGCTGCTCATAAGTCACACATCAAACTGGTAAATGCCAAACAATGGCTTACTTGGTATAATGAGCGTAAACATTGGATGACTGAAGAATGGAAAACACTATGTGGAGTGACGGATCATGGCACAAAATGTGGCGGTCCGATGGCAGGGTGTGGATATGGTGAATGCCCAGTGAAAGTCATCTGCCAGTGTGTGTAGTGCCAATAGTAAAATTCGGAGGTGGTGGTGTTACAGTGTGATCGTGTTTTTCATGGAGGGGGGTTGCATCCCTTGTTGTTTTGCATAGCACTATCACAGAACAGGACTACACTGATGTTTTAAGCACCTTCTTGCTTCCTACTGTTGACGAGCAATTCAGAGATGGCAAGTTCAACTTTCAACACAATCAAGCACCTGTTCATAATGCACATCCTATGGTGGAGTGGTTACATGACAATAACATCCCTGTAATGGACTGACCTGCACAGAGTCGTGACCTGAATCCTATAGAACACCTTTGGGATGTTTTCGAATGCCGACTTCGTGCCATGCCTCACTGATGACATTGATACCTCTCCTCTTTGCAGCACTCCATGAAGAATGGGCTGCCATCCCCCAAGAAACCTTCCAGCACCTGATTGAACATATGCCTGTGAGAGTGGAAGATGTCATCAAGGCTAAGTATGGGCCAACACCATATTGAATTCCAGCATTACCGATGGAGGGCACCACGAACTTGTATGTCATTTTCAGCTAGTTATCTGGATACTTTTGATCACATAGTGTATAAACAGAATGGAACTCAATTTTTTTTTTTGTGTTCTGTGTGTGATATTTTAGTTGGTTGATCTGCACCTAAACCCATGATTTCTAGTTCCTCTTTCATACTTACTAAATTAAATGGCATTTTCAGCAACAGTCTGCTTCATTCATTTTCAAATCACAAATCACTGTAAGAATACTGGAGTTTCAACCACACAGTTCCAGAATACGGAACACTGCTGGGAGATGGGCCTGTTTGGTGAATATCTTTGGAACCACAATACTGACAAATGGCTTCCATGGGTATGAATGTAAGGCAGGGGCTCACGAAAGTAAATACTATGAGACATTCTAGACCATGTCCACATATGGGCTTCAATACAAGCTTACTTTTTTAAATGGACATCCCATATTATTCCATATGCAGACAATAACATGAGAAGTCACAATAATGACGGTGTTGGTTGCATTGCAGTTCATCAATTACATCCCGACAAATTGGAATGTGAAGTTGAAACATGAAATGAATGAAGCACATTGTTATTGCACTTCTCATGATGCAAGTGTGACCTACACATTGCTCATAATCACAGTGTGATGGAGGTATGTACTCTTACTTTCACTTTTATCATGAGTGCTGAAAATAATTATAAGATTCCTGCCACAAACACTGATATGTACATAATGGAGTCCCTCATATGTGTTGTATTTATCTATGTACAAGCTATGGAAAAGTACCGGCTGGTGTACGCCACCCTGTTACACTGTCCAGGTCAACCCTTCACCTCTGCAACTGTGTACAGGAACGGTCTGCAATCAGTGTTGTGTATGGGTATGGCTCACCACAAAGCAGGCTGCTCTGTGTGGAAGTATGTACAGGTACGTGGCACTGGTTTACTGTACACTGTAACAGGTGTCACTCTTGCAATTGTGTACTAACTTACCTGTCCAACCATTGTAGGCATTCAACATGCCATTCACAAATGAGGAAACGGTTGACACAAAATTACTGTTTGAAGAATATCACTAAAATGGCACACATGAGACACAGGTGTATGCCAAGCAGTACCCTAACAGACATCATCCATTCCATCCTATCTTCATACATGTGGTTTCATGTGACAGGGCAGTTGTCTTCACGAACGCAGATCCCGAGCAGAGGCATAACACATGAAGCAGCATGTGCCATAGTACATTGCATTGATGGCACTCTTAATGGGCGACAGTAGGAGCAGTTCCTCGGATGTACCTTACCTGGACTGATGGAAGACCTACCCCTTCATTTGCATCAAATAATCTGGCATCAACATGATGGATGCCTTTGCATAATGCCATGGCGGCACAATAAGTGCTGAACCAACAATTCCCACGTCGATGGATTTTACGAGGCAGTCCCATTCATGGATTTCCAGCACAGTTGCCCCATAGACTTGTTTCTCTGGGGCATGTGAAAGATGTGGTGTATCAGGCAGTCCCAATAACAATGCCCAACGTGAAAGCCCATATTACCACTGTGTGCGCTGCAATAACACCACAAACACTGTCAGCTGTGAGTGGATCCATAACGGTGCGTGCACAGTGGTGGTGTAAAGCAAATGGTAATTTCTTAAAACAAAGATTGTAACATTTCAGCTGTAAAATGTGTGACTGCACTGTGGTGTACATTTGGTGTACTAAGGAGAAGGCATATGAATGTTTTGTTGGTACTATTGTATGTTTATGTATGCATTACACCATCTGCAACTGTCCATTCATGTTGCAGTCATTAAAGATGTTCAGCGACATGTCCTGTATGTGGCATGTATTCCTCTGTGCAGCCCTTTGACAGTCATTAATTATGTTTACTCTGGCTGGTGATGGTGATTATTCGTATTTCATAACTATTATGTCCACTGTGGTATGGTCGAAAACTTCAGCAAAGCACATATGAGTAAACCATGTCCTTGTTTTCACTGTGGTTAATTGCACATCCGTATGTTACCCAGGCCACACCCTAACAGTGTACATTAGCAGTATGTAAGTACAGTGTTTGCAGCATCGAAGTACATCAATCACATCACAATTATAGCCAATGTGAGGAACAGGCTAATACTGCAGGAAGTGTAACAGTGATGTGTTTCATTCATTTCACATGTCAACTTCACATTCCAATTTCTCAGGATGTAACTGGCACATTGTGATGCAACCAAAGCCATTATCATTATGATTTTTCATGCTATTGATAGCGTTATGATTGCATATGTGGTTCCAGAGATAGTGGAGGTGAGTGAAAAGTTTAGGTGGGACACCCTGTCTCCTCTCTCTCTCTCTCTCTCTCTCTCTCTCTCTCTCTCTCTCTCTCTATCTCTCTCTCTCTCTCTCATGCTCAGTACCCTACAAAATCTTATGTTAAAACTATACACACAACTTTGAGTAATTACATAAAAGATATTTTTCATGGTATACTTAGTTGAAATTTAAATAAAAACACATAAATAATAGTTGGAACACTGCTGTCAAAATACTAATTTGGACCATAGCAAACATTTGACTGAAAATATTATTGACACTGACTATGGCATATTGATTTGATTTATTGATTCATCCTATAAATCTTTCCAGATTGTGGGATACAGAAAACACACACACACACAAACACACACACACACACACACACACACACACACACATGTATTTTCGCGGAAGAAAATGAGCAGTTCAGTTGCTGTAGTGTGGTGGTTATGATATTAGATTGTTGCATTGAGGGTCATGAGTTCAAAACTCACCTCAACTCAAGCATTTTAATTTCTATATTCAGTTCGAGTACATTCTAAAAGTATCCACAAATCGCAGGAGTCATTGTACTGGAATGTTCTGTAGCTGTATATATACCATATGTGTTCTAGTCGGAGGCAGTTCACTCCACGCTCATGTATGTGCAAGTGCTGAATAAACCTTTGTTAACTGAAGTTAGTGTTGGTCATTCATCTACTTACACCTTCCTCTATGTGACATTATCTGGTGGAGGCACTGGGTATTGGAACTTGTGATCCCACACTTTATCGATGACACAGTGGCTCCCATCAGGCCACAACAGAGCTGCCATTTATGTGGTGAGAAACCCGAATTTGAGCCATATTCAACATATCACAATCTATCAGAGACAGAAGAGGAAGAGAACATCATGATGACAGCAACTGTGTGCCACCACATGAGACATCCTTCTGGGTTCTTTGGTGATGATGGCCAAGATCCAAACAAGAGGCTTAATGTATATGAGTGTATAGCCAAACTTAACAAATAGGATGACACCGTCTGTTTGGCTAACGTATTTTTCTACTTGGAGGGCACTGCCAAGCAATGGTATGAGAACAACGAGGAGAAGTTCACAACCTGGGAAGTATTCCAGGTGGAACTGCACAAGTATTTCGGCGACACACAATGACACAAGTGCAAGGCTGAAGATAAATTAAAGTGCAGGACAGAGTGTCCAGGTGAAACGACAGCATCCTACATTCATGACATCTTGGAGCTGTGTAAAATAGAGGATCCTTGAATGAAGGAGGAAGATAAGGTTCAACATCTCATGAAGGGTGTTGCCGAGGACGTGTATTAAGCCCTAGTCCTCAAGGAGGTTTCGACAGCAGACGACTTCATAAAATGGTGCCAGTATATCGAGACAATGCATCAAAACAGAATAACACGCAAGAAGTTTGAACAGCTTCCAAATGTCGTATCGATGTCTGTGATGGAGGAAGAAACTGATTTCACAAGTGTTCTTCATCAGATAGTGAGAGAGGAAGTTCAGAAGGTACTTGGATTGCATGGCGAGCAAAAAACCAAGACAAACGGTAAAAAAGTTGAGACCTAGGTGAAGTTACATTCCTACAATGCCGCATGAGGAACCTGCTGGGCACCAAGGAAGACTGATGTCTGGAGAACCCGGGATAACCAACCAGTAAATTTCCACTGCGGAAGACCGGGACATGTGGTGCGTTATTGTCAAGAAAGGCGGCGGATATTTGATGACACCCACACCAGAAGACAGCAGACTGATCTTAGCCGACACCAACTCTGAGACGACGAAGATGAACAAAAAGATATGGGTGCAGGACAACGTGGGTCACCACTGCCGCAAACTAGCCGCTGGAGAGGACGATCCTCAATATGCCGATCTAGGTCTCCATCGCAGTTTAGAAGCTCCATCCAACCACATAGCCGCCGCAAAAACCTGGAAAACTAAAGGGTGCAACCTTCCTTGGAGGTGAGGCCATCGAAGAGAAAAATCCTCCAACGTCAATCACTACTAAAATGATAGGAAACTACGTCGATGTCCTCATGGATGACTGACCAGCCCACTCTTGTGGAATGTGGAGCATCATATTCATTCATTACGGAGAAGTACCGTCACCAGTTGCAGAAAACCGTATACGTCGACAGCAAAACATCTCTGCTGAAGGTGGCTAATGGGAAATATGTAAGCCTACAGGAAGATGTGTCATTCGCGTTGGTATAAGTGGCCATACACAGCCCTTAGAATTCATCATCTTACAAGAATGTAGTCATGACGTCATTCTCAGATAGGTCTTTTTGAAAGCATCTCAAGTAACTATAGATTGTGGTCACTCGAAGATTATGCTAGACAAGATGATATACTGTGGACAGGAAGATGCACATCCTAGTGTGTGGAGACTATGTGTGTTGGATGAAGTGATCATTACTGCAGTCAGCGCTAGAAAGGTAGCTGTCATGTGTCATGCCATGCATCAACCCATGGATCTTGTAGTGGAATGTAAGAGAAGCACACCACTGAAGAATAACTTGGCCATCCCAGCCTCTGTCGTCTCGTTTAAGAACAGATTCGGTGAATTGTGAATAGTTAACTGTCGCCGAGAACTGCAGATCCTTCCAAGACACATGTGTGTAGCAAATGCTGAGCCGTTAATTGCAGAACAGCTGAGCATCACAGAAACATCCCATGCCGAGTCTGAGGGCGAAACTAGCGGTACCACTACGAGACAAGATCTTCAAGCTCGACTATCACTAGATCTCACTAAGGAACAACAAAAGAAGCTACTTGCCATTCTTCAAGAGTTCTCTGAATGCTTCAATCCACAGGTGAAGAGCAAATTAGACAAATCGACGGTGAAGCACCGAATTAGCACTGGAGATCATCAGCCAATAAGCCAAAGAGCATACCAAGTGTCAGCAACGGAATGTCGAATAATTCGCGACGAGGTAGAGGGAATGATGAAGAATGACATCATTCAGCCTTCGCAAAACCCTTGGTCGTCATCAGTGGTTCTCGTCAGGAAGAAGGATAGGAGTTGGTGCTTTTGTGTTAATTACAGGAAGCTTAATAAGATAACTAAAAATGACATGTACCCTCTTCCACGAATTGACGATACGCTAGATTGTCCAAAGGGGGCTAAGTTTTTCTCAACCGTGGACATGTACTCGGGATACCGGCAAATCGAAGTAGATGAGGCTGATCGTGAGAAAACTGCATTCATCACCCCTGAGGGCCTGTATAAGTTTAAGGTAATGCCATTTGGTTTGTGTAATGCACCAGCAACTTTTGAACGAATGATGGATAATCTTGTAAGGCACCTGAAGTGGATGATGTGTCTTTGTTATTTAGATCACATTATAGTGTTCTCAGAGACATTTGATGAACAAATACAACAACTGAAGGCCGTTCGTTCTTAAGTGTCTCCAACAAGCTGGACTGAAACTTAATCCAAGAAAGTGTCTCTTTGGAGCAAAAGAAATCACCTTGTGTCAAACGAAGGTGTGCGGCACTGATGATTTCATCTGGGGTGTTCCATCAGTGTTAATTGAAGAGGTATATGAGTACATTTTGCTTTTTTTGTTTTTTTCTAGTATCTGTTTTGTCACTGACTATTAAATTATTTGTGATCTCTGCA